>NC_135310.1:93980870-94287782 GCF_048772815.1 Callospermophilus lateralis | reverse complement strand
TCATGCTCTGTTCTGATTAGACTCAGTCTTAGGTGTATCTGTGGTCATGTCTCAGTACAGTGATTTATTTTTTTCTCATTCTCCAAAAACTGTGAACAAGATGTGTGTTCTGCTTTTTCCTTAAGACTTATATTTTTCACTTTTTTCCCCCCACTGTTAGGGTCTGTAAACAAGTCAGGATGGCGCCTGGCAAATGTTAGGGTCTGTAAACAAGTCAGGATGGAGCCTGGCATTTTGCCAGAGGGAGTGGTTTGTGAAGTAACACCAGCAAGCCATTAAGTGTGGAGATTTCTTATTGGTTGACTGCTGTATCTAGTTTATGTTAATTAAGATAAGCTGTGTGTAATGGTATATATACCCCTCCTGTCCTACAATAAATGGCTCCCACTCCTGCTGTATCAATGTACACAAGTTCTTCGTCACCCCTCGGTTATTTTGCTGCAGCCGGACTGCAGCACCCCACAAGCTTCAATTAGGTTTCACTAACACGTTAAAAAGAGCAATATTTCATGTCCTTCAATGACAGATTTCATCTTCCTTTTTCAGTACAAGTGGGGGAGAAAGTCCTGGGTATAACTACTTGCACTTTTTTGCATAATTATTATTCCTCAATCCCAGATTTCCCTTCAATGAAAACTTATTATATCTCTTTCTGATCTTATCTATGAACATTAAGAAGAATTTGTGGAGAAAGACATACAAGGGTATATGAACTTCTCCTTTTTCTGGAGCCCCATAAAAATTTATATTGATTGTTAACCTGTATTTAGCCTTTTTGAATTTTTCAAATATATTTCTTGAACTCTTACTAATGTCCACTTTCTTCTAATTCAGATGAGCAAATACTCTTTTATTTTCTCTCAATAAAAAATCATTGCTTTTGGCCAAATGAGGATGTGCTATTCTGCACATCCTCAGCTATGCAATAAATACAGAAAAAATCTTCAATTTGAAGTTAATCTCACTTAAATAAAATAAAAATTTAAAGTGAGAGTGGTATTCCTTATCCCTTTAGGTAGCTGCATATAATAGCAGATGCACATACATTTTTAATTAGTAAGCCAGTAGTCCTATTTTTATTTCATCTAGATTATAAATAGAATTTAGCTATAGGCACCTACTTCCATTGTCCTCATAGCCTCCATTCCAATGACATTATATTCATCATCTAAACATCAGTGAATATGTTCACTCCAAAGTATACTGAGTAAGCTTCTACCCATGAAGTTTTTAATTATATAGCTACTGTTTTTCAGGAACTATATCTGATTCAGCTACCTCCAGTAATAGTTTTCTCAAAGTTGTTATCAATTAAGCAATTGATTAGATTTCAAAATGTTGCCTTAAATTCTTATTTATTTATTTTTACTATTCCTATACCCAACTCATTCATGTTGGGTCATACTATAAATAATATATGTAAAGTCATCAGAGGAGTCTGCCCACAGAAGGAGTCATGACCTAAAGAAAAGTAATTGTTTTTTCAGCTAAGGCAATCCCCAAAGAGGATTTACAGCTAAGACTTGTTAATTGGCAAAAATCCCAGTAGGTACAGGTAGTAAATTTTTACATTTCACAGTAGAGATCTTGGCTACATATTATAGTATCCATATATTTATCTTTTGCTTGCTTTTTTCTATCAAGCCAAAGTATTTTCAAAATTGATTGTCTTGATGATTAAGCATCTGAACATTAAATTATTGACATTTCTGGTTCCATATTCTACTGACTAGGAGAAAGAGAAAATAGCAGATAATAAATATATTGTAGTGTGGGCATGTATAGTACCATTTCATTAACACTGTTCTCATATGGCTTTAGAAATAAAAATTCCCGTGTCCACATAACTTTAATGCTTGCTCCAATAAATGATTACCCAGTAAGTTAAGATACTAAGAAAATTTCATTATTTGATTAGGAAATTATTGGAAAAAGGTGAAAAAATTGGTAATTTCAGTCCTGATATTTCAGATGTTCATATTATAGTATTTATTATCACCTGCTTATTTCTTTTTCTCCTAAATTGTCAGACATTTTCCACACGCATAGAAAATGCTCACTTATCATGACTATAGTTACAACCAAATTTACCTCTCAAAATCCTCACCCAATCTCTTCCACCAACATTAAAGTATTGTTAAGTTTTTTTCAAATCTAAAAATTTACCGTCTCAAAAGGCCTTATTTCACCACTTATTCTGATGTTTTAAGTTTCTATAAGAAACATTGACTAACTTCCACCCTGTTGAGGTAGTCTTCTCCCTTGTCATAACAACTTTAATAAATTTAACTTGTTTAACTAGCAGATCTTTTCTGGTGTTTTTAGGAGAACTTAAAACTGTCAATCATACATAGGAGCTCAAGAATATTTAAATATCTTGTTCACACTACATAATACCTTCTGTTCTGAAACAATGCACTTTCCTGAAGCCTTACAGGCTTGGAAACTTCTCTGACTGTGATGGTAAGGTATGTTCCATATTTGATTTGAGCTCTGATTTCTGTTCATGTAGAATTAGTAATTGTCAAGCAAATGTCTGCAGGCTAAAGTTGTTCATATATGTTTGTGACCTTTCTTGCTACAATAGCAGAACTAGATAATAAGACAAAGACAATACCCCACAGATAAAATGTTTTCTATCTGCTCCTTTACATAAAAGATGATTGGTCTCTTATCTACATCTTAAAATTTAGAAGTTTATAAATCTCCTATGAGGATAGGCCTCTTATAAAGTATTTGATTATGTGTTCAACATTAAAAAAACTCTTATGTTTAGAACAGGTCTTTCAGTAGCAAGACTATAATTATTCTCTGTGATTGTTCTAGTCACTTTTCTTTTTGAATTTTTAGTAGTAAAATATTAGTGCAGAATAGGCAAAGAACTAAGAAGGCTGTATTTCAAGATGGTCCCAAGAAGCACTTAGCATAAACTGATCTTTTTAGGGGGGACTACTATCTTGGTAAACTTTACAAAGCATTGTGAAGCATTTTCTAAATTTTGTCTTTGTGTATATGCTTTCTATTTGTCTGTATATAACTACTAAACTATGGTTTGTAGGCCACAGCTATTAATTTATGTATATGGATGAGAGTTTTTTTGGTTGCTTCTATCTAGCACCCCTGGTCTTCCTGCATCACAGTTGGTGCTGGTTGTTCTTTAGATAGTGTCTGGAGATATTTGGGTTGAAAATCATTCTCACCAATTATTGCAGTTCTTTAAGGTAGACTTTTTCACTCTGTGAGTAAAACATAACCTTCTTCATGTTTTAATTCAAATGCATATCTATCTAATTGACATAATTTTACCAAGCGCAATTTGGAAATGTCTTGACAATTTCACATATGTTTTGATTTGAAAATGTAGTTTAATTTGAACTCAAAGGGAAAGAAATTCTCATAAGAAAATCTTCTTTTTTATCTGTCCAAAAGAGAAACATAAGAGATTCCTGTTTTAGTGTCTGTACTTCAAAGATGAGTAATATGTCACACTTTAATATTTACATATATATTTATTATTTTCTTATGTAGTTTATTTTTTTTCATTGGATGAAGCTTTTAGACTGTTAATTGATAGTAATTAACTGTGTTGTCCACAAGTCCTCTATTATTGGTGTCATTTTTTGCATTCAGTCACTTTTTTATAAGAGTTCAGTATGTGACTTATGGTTTTGTCAAGGTGAGCATTTATAATGTTACCATTTTATTTCTCTGTGAATCAAACTCTTTCTGATGTTACATGAATAAATCTTTGGATTTGCAAGGTAGTTTCCCTTCACCCCTAAATAACTTTTGGATGATAAAATCTACAATAGGCCAGAAATGCCAAATTTATAAATCCATAAAATGGAAGGTTCCTATTTCCACCCCCCAAAAAAACAGAGAGCTTACGTAGGATTTACTTTTTAATAAGGTATTATTAACAGTGACTAAGGAAGAGATGTTGAATATGTAGAAATAATCTTCTTTATAGATTTTATAGGAAAGATTTACTTAAAGTGAGTTTTCCAATTGCATCTGTATCTGATCATTAAAAACATTTAACTACTTAGTATTTGATTATGACTGTTGAAAATCTCTGAATAAATTATATTATTTAGTAAATTGTGCAATTATTTGGGCCAAAGAGGTCACTGGATGACCCATGAGGTCTGGACTAGAAAATGGATTATATGAAAAGACCAGTATTTGGAAAACTGGCTTATAAGCTGCAGTACTAATAAAAAATAAAGAAGCCTTAGCATTTTAAACAATATTTTAAAATAAATGTTGATAGGATAAAGAATAAAAAAGATATAAGATTAAGCAAGAATTGAGGGTTGATTTTTAGATTCATGAATGTAGACATAAAAGCACAGTAGTACTTCATATGAGTTCAAGTTTCTAAACTAAATTTTATAATGACGTACTAGAATATACCTATTAGAATGGCTAAAATTCAAATCATTGACTACACCAAATTTTGATGAGGATGTGAAACAACAGGAACTCTTATATATTGCCAGTGGAAATACAAAATTTACAGTTACTTTAGTTGACAATTTGACAGTTTTGTACAAAATTAAATGAATACTTACCTTATGATCCAGCAATCACACTCCCTGATAATTATCTCAATGAGTTGAAACTTATGTCCAAACATAATTATGTGGAGATATATATATATATATATATATATATATATATATATATATATATATATATATATCAGCTTTATTCATAATTTTCATAATTTGGAAGCAACCAAGAAATACTTACATAGATGAATTTACAAATAAACTATGATATATTCAGACTATGAAATAGTGCAGCAATTAAAAGAAGTAAGCTATTATGCCTGAGAAATAATTAAGGAACTTTAAATTCATGTTGCTTAAGTGAATGATGGAAAGCTGACAATGTATATGCTGTATGATTCCCAACAATATGACATTCTGGAAAAGGCAAAATTATGGAGGCCATAAAACAATCAATGATTGCCAGGAGCATGAATGGTAGGTATAAATGAATAAATAGAAAACAGGAAATTGTAGGGCAGAGGAATTATTGTGTGTGATATTATAAGGATGCACATATGCCACTATACATTTATCAGAACCCAATGAATTGATAGTGCAATAGACTATCCAAAATATAAACTATTGACTTTTAATTATAAAGATGTGCCAGAATTGTGTTTTCTATTGTAACAAACGCATCACCCAAGTAGTGGATATTAATGAAGAGGGAAGTTGTATTTGTATATATGAGAAGAGGTGATATGAAAACTCTCTGTATATTTCTCTAACTTTTTCTATAAATCTAAAATTGATCTTCAAGTAAACTCAATTAAAAAGTTAAGGGAAGATAATTTTTTAAAAAAATCACTCAGCTATTTTAGATGCAAATGTCATTCAAATGAATGTGTGACTAAAGGGATCAAAACAAAATGTTTTGAATTATAAATTTCACATTCTTTAATCAATGGCATATCATATATGTTCTGACTTTATTGTAATTTGTTGTTAGGAGATGATGTTAGATATAGAATTTCTATTAGGGAAATGTAAATGCCTTGCTATATACCATCTACTGCTTGAAACTTGTATTAGCCAGGCATTGAACAATAATCTTTGTCTTAATAAAACTTTTCATTTTTTTATAAAACATTCATTGTTTTATAAAATTATGTTATGTATATGTTCAAATGATGTTATGTATATGTTCAGAGGCCCACAATGAAACCCATCATTTGTCATCATTAATGAATATTTATTACTGGTAAGACTATGGCACACTTTTTACCAAATGAAAATATTGAAGTACAATTAAAATATCATACAAGATTATAGCAATAAATTCATAGTCAAAAGGTTTCACACACGTCTCCTGTGGGCAAGAGAAAGAGTTTCCCTGAGGAATTAAAGCTAAGTAAATACTACTACAAAATAACCACAGTACACAGAAGTATAGTTTCAGAGCAGGGGCAACAACAGGTCAAATTGACTAGATAGGTGCCTCTTCTAACAAAGATAAAGCACAAGTTTGCTTTATTTATAGCAGTAGAGATCAAATGGATTAGTAGGTTTAAGGTTTCATTGTGGGAAGAGTCTTGTCTTGGTTCTTGCTTCTTCAAGATAAACAGGATATAGGTGGGGCAGGTAGGCTGTTGGACTCTTAATAGGCCACGCCCATCTCTGGTGTTGCACAGGACCTTTTGACAGAGCTGTGTGGCAGTTCACAACATATTGGGTCATCTCACCAGCAGAAGTTCTGCTGTGAGTTTCCAGATACCAGATTTTCCCACTCCATGGTTTCAATGCCCATGTGGTCCACGCACATTTCACGGGTGGCTTCCTGCAACAAGGCGTTATGAGGTTCATTAAACATTTTATGGTCAATATTTTGTACAATTTTTCTTGAGAAAATTGTTTTCAATTATCTTGAGTTTATATAAGGAGTAGAACTGATACCTCATACGCTAATTTTATGTTTTCCTTTTTGAGAAATTTCCAAACTGGTCTCTCATAAGTGACATCATTTACTTATCAGCAAGTAAGGTTGTATGAAGGTTCCAAAATACCCACATCTCTGCCAATACTTGTAAATATCCTTTTTAATAATAATAATAATAATAATAATAATAATAATAATAATAATAATTACAATTCTAGTGGACATAAAATATAATCTCTTTGTAGTTTTTGTTTTCTTTTTAAAAAAATTTATCTATTCTTTTTACTTATACATGACAGTAGAATATATTTTGACATGTTTATAAAAACATATAGTATGTTTTATCCTCATTAGGATCCCAGTCTTGTGGATATACATCATGTGGAGATTCACTGTGGTGTATTCATATATGTTCATAGGAAAATCATATTAGAGTCATTCCCCTGTCTTTCCCATTCCTATCCTCCTCCTTTCCCTTCATTCCCTTGGTCTAATCCACTGAATTTCTAATCTCCCCCACCCCTTGTTGTGTTTTAGCATCCACATATCAGAAAGAACATTTGACCTCTGGTTTTGAGGAATTGGCTTATTTCACTTAGGAAGATAGTCTCCATATTCATCCATTTCCTGGCAAATGTCATGAAATCATTATTCTTTATGGTATAATATTTTATTGTGTATATACACCACAATTGCTTTGTCCAGTCATCTATAGAAGGTCATCTAAGTTGATTCCATAGCTTAGTTATTATGAATTGAGCTGCTATAAATATTTATGTGTATGTTACTGTATAATTCCCTTGGATATATAACTAGGAGTCGTATAATGGGGTTAAATGGTGGTTCCATTTCTAGTTTTTGAAGAATCTCTGTACCACTTTCCAGAGAAATTGCACCAATTTGCAGACCCATTAACAATGTATAAGTGTACCTTTTTTCTCCACACGCTCACCAACATTTGTTGTTGTTTGTATTCTTGGAAACTGAAATTATATCTAAGTTTTTACATTCTATTGAGCATCTTACCCTAGTGATTCATTATCTCATAAAGAAATTTCAGCTGATCATTTGGAACTGGGTTGTAAGATCGGTTAATGATACTCCATTTTGTCCATTTCATTTACTGGCCTGATTGTCATATGCAGGTCAGTTAGCCTTGCTTGCTGTACTGTCGCAGTCTGGCTGGGCACAAATCACAAGCCACTCACAGCTTTGTAGATTCAAACAGCAATTCTTTATTCCCGATCTCATACCGGCCTTCTACAAACACGCTCTGGGGAAATCCACGTTCTCTGCCCAAATCCACCACACCACTGAACTTCTGTCTCCCAAATATATTCTGAATCCCGTGAGAACTCAAGGGGAACTCTGGCAGCAGGATACACCCTATTCTAAACTGAGAACGCCCTAAACTCGGATCCGCCCTAGTCCTTGAGCAAGGTCACCTTAAATGCAATGTCGCTGCAAAATGTCCTATTTCCACGAGTCCTTCCACTAAGCAACATGGGGGTACGCTGGCAAGGAAATTGTCATACCTACTTGGCTAATGGCTCCCAGAACTGTACAACAAAAGTTTTAAAGTAATATATATGCACCAAATCAATGAATTTTATTTTACTGTCTCAAAAATAATAATTTAAACTCTATCAAGAGTGGTGGTGGGTGAACTTAATAGAATTATCTATTTATCTATCTATATTATTTAAAAGGGTAATGAAATGAAAATTTAGCATGTCTTTATAAAATGATTTAAATTTAACATGTTTTTATTTCTACACAGTTATATTTCATTTCTTTTATATTTAAGAAATGTGGAGATGCTGCACAATTTTCCCCCATAATTTCTGTTTATGCATGTCTTTTTTAAAAACAATCTAAATATATTAAAACTTGTTTTATTAATAAACTTTAAACATGGGGAGACAAGGGATTTAGTAGTATGACAAGTAAGTTAAATTTTTATCCTTAAAGTAAAGCTCAAGGTCATTATATATTATGTAAGACAGTGAATACATTTTAGATCATTTTTTAGTAGAGTATCACCCTCAGGAACAAAATGTGGCAATAGATATAGTAAAAATGTACATCAGTTTTTATAAAGATTATATAAATCTTATGCAATTAATTAACAAGTGAAAATGTTAGGTTTTCCAAATTAAGTGAAAACCAATATGTCAAGACACTAAAGTGTTTGGGGATGAGCTCATGAATAATGGTAGATCTTGATCTAGGCTTTGAAAGTTTGAGAGTTAGGAAGATAAAGTGAAATATTGGTGGCATTATGAGCAAAAGTGATTAAAAGAACAGAAGTGAAAAACATGCAATTTTGATGATACAAAAAATGATTATATCACAGTTGTGTGGAAAAGCAGAGTAGGGTTCAGATTAAATAATATAATGTGGCAAATTGACAGTGTTTTCAGTAATTAATTTAGGCATAATATTCAAAGCAATAAGTAATAAGAGAAGTTTTTTGAATGGGTGAGTTTCATTATGAAAACACATTGCTTTTGAGTAACTAAAAATAATAAGTTGCATAGGAAGAATTAAGTATTACACTAGTTACCTAAGGGTTTTTGTATATTTAAAATCTTTTATATTTATTGTTATTCTCTAGAGATGTGTCAAATTAATTTATTTTTTAATGTTTTTTGAATATTGGCTATTTAGGGAATAGAATAAAATTAGTTATCTTGTTATGGAGGCAATTCAAATAAATAAATAAAGGAGGAGATCAATTGATTGGTGGCAAGATTGTGAAGGAAAGCATAGATTTGAAAAATATTATGGGGACAAAGCATATTGGATTTTTTATTAAATGGATGTGATTTTAAAAAGTGGAAAAAATTCAAAGTGAACCCAAGTATTATAGCTTAAGCAACAGATTGGATGACTATTCCACCCAATACTGAAAGATTAATAGTTTTAGGAGGAATCATGATAAATACTTTTTAAATATTTTGTGCTTGGGGAGAATTATGGTGAGGAGAAAAGTCTGGAAACTTTCATGGTTAAGAGGTGAATGTAGGGGCTGAGATAGAGTTCTCGATTTGCAGGTGTGGGACACTGGGTTTGATCCTCAGCACCACATAAAAAATAAAATAAAGGTATTGTGTCCAACTATAATTAAAACAAAACATTTTTAAAATTTTTAAAAGATGATTATTAGAAGCAGCAGTGATGAGGAAGACTGAGAGAGAATGGTTAGAAAGTTAAGAGGAGAACCAAGAGAGTAAAACCAAAGAAAGATTGCTTTAAAGAAGAGTAAGTGATCAATGATGTCAAACATGGCGGAGATGCCCTATAACACTAAGTTTGTCAAGATAATAAAGCATTCTAGAGAAGTGTTAATCTAATGAGGCCCCTAGGTACAGTTTATAAGGAATTGGTAAATGTTTTTCTTTGAGAAAAAAAATTTCCTTGATTTATATTCATTACAATGCACTGCAAGGATAGGATGCTCTATTTATTCTAATAAATTGTCTCTAGAGCACATTGAACTTCCTAGTTAATTAAATAGTACCATAATTTATTTCCATTTATGTTTTAGTATTTTTTTCTCTGGTGGTATGTAAACCATCCTTAACACCTTGGGTCAGAACGTATCGTGTAGTTTTAGAGCTACGTTAACTCTTTATTTTTCATGTAATGCACTGAAGGCAAGAATGCACTTGGTATTACAATTTCACAATAATTGTACACGTCATCTTTTATAATACAGTGAGTTCTTTTAATGTGTAAATTCCTTCCTGTGAGAATTGAATAATTTTTGAGTAAACACTAATTTTTCAGGTCATGGTTAGTTAGTGGTATGGGTAAGTTTACATAAGATCCATAAAAGATGGTGAAAGGGCAGTATACAAAAATGTGTATATTTATTTTTTAGTTTTCGGCGGACACAACATCTTTGTTTGTATGTGGTGCTGAGGATTGAACCCGGGCCCCACGCATGCCAGGTGAGCGTGCTACCGCTTGAGCCACATCCCCAGCCCCCAAAAATGTGTATAAATGTGTATACATGTGGGCACACACACACGTATACAGAGTAATACTCAGAATTTACAATAACAAACTTCCAGTTTTGTTAGAGTTTGTAAACAAGTCAGGATGGTGCCTGGCATTTTGCCAGAGGGAGTTGGTTGTGAAGTAATGCCAGCAAGCCATTAAGTGTGGAGATTCTTTATTGGTTGACTGCTGTATCTATTTTATGTTAATTAAGATAAGCTGTGTGGAATGTATAAATTCCCCTCCTGTCCTACAATAAAGGGCTCCCACTCCTGCTGTATCAATGTACACAATTTGCTCGTTACCCCACGGTTATTTTGCTGCAGCCGGACTGCAGCACAATTTATCTTGCTGTCTTCTTTAACCATGTTTCTTCATATTTATGTATTTATTTATTGGTATCAGGGATTGAACTCAGAGTCCTTAACCACTGAGCCGCATCCCAGCCTTTTACATATTTATTTATAGACAGGGTCTCACTGAGTTGCTTTTGGACCTCATTGAATTGCTGAAGCTCTCTTTGAATTCATGTTCTTCCTGCCTCAGCCTCCTGAGCCACTGGGATTACAGACATGTGCCACCGCACCTGACTAAATTCTTTTGTTTATAAGCTGACTATATGAGAGATAACAAATGGACTCAACAAATATTCATTAGTTGTGTACTATGAATCAATATTTTGTCTACTTCTGGGGATACAGCAGAGAACACAATGTCTATTTTTCTTCCTTTCATGAAGCTTGCACTTAGTAAGGGTACAAATGATGAGTAAAATAAGAAATATTTTAAGTGCTATGAAGAGATTGGATAAAAAGTAAAAGGTTAAGAGTGTTTAATAAAAATTGGATGAATTCTTGGCATGTCCTACAGCAGCAGAAGAGTTTATTCTACTCCCTTTCTAATGAGAAAGGTAACATCTACTTCCTGTAAGTTGGATAAAAATATAGACCTATGACAATTTCTGGCTAATCTTGTTCAATACTCTTTCTGATTATAGTCTACTAATTTCTTATTTATTTTTGTTAGTATAATACAGTTATACATAACATTGTAGTTCATTCTGACAGCTCTACAAGCATGAAATATAATTTGCTCTAATCCAGTCCCCAATACTTTCCCCGTCCCTCCTCCCTACATACCACCAAAGACACCATGATATCAGAAGAAAGAAGTGGAAACTGTTGAGAATGAGAGTTGTGTGGATCATCACACACTTTAACAATGGAAGCACCTTTTTGCTTTAAATGATTACATATGAATATTATTATATCTGTCTGTAAACTAACTTTCTTTTATGTTTACCTATATGATTTTTTAATGTGGTTGAGGTACTTTTAGCTCTAGCAAACTCCCTTTGTTTTCTCATTACTGAAAAAAGACTCCACTCCCAAGTCTGCAGGGGAGAGTATAAGTTTTAGTGAAGATATTCATTTTTCCTTGGATTCAATCACTCTAGTTCTTTACTCCTCCTTGTTCGATGCTCATTGCCCGGGATTTTTAATTTTCTGCAAGATGGATATTGAAAAAATATCCAATGAATACAACCCTCTGTCTTAGCTTCAGGCTTGACCACATTAACTGCTTTGTGCAATAAAATGAGGATAAAGGGATAGAATGACAGATCAAAACCCAGGCTTAAAGAAGCTTTGAATATTTACCCTTGGTAGCTTCTGTCTTTGCTTTCAGTATGAAAAGAACATGCCTACGCTAGGAGGATGAGAGATGTGTAGAGCAGACTGAATTGACCATACCGGCTAAGGGGCCCATAGACTTGCAACAATAAATGTTTATTGTTTAATGAGATTTTATAAGGTTTTTAATGTAGCATTATCTACCTGCAATTAAATGATATATGTCCCATACATGAATTTTCTGTTCTGTCTCTTTTGCTTTCAATTGGTTCAAATTGCTTTAACTACTGGTCATTTGTATGTGATATATTTATACATATTTTTACTTTTATCTGATATGACTATTTTAGCACGAGTTATGGTGTAATAAATGGACTTAAAGTAGACAAATATGAGTCCTTCTCGGATTTTTTAAATGCTCTAACATTAAAAAATAATACTTTATCATCTAGGGCTACTACAATGCATGAATAAAAAGCAGAGCTAAATATTTTCATGTTCCTGGCATAAAGAGAAAAGTACTAACAGTAGCAGGGAATAATTTTGACACAAAGGGATGAGCAGGACTAGGGGAAGATCAGAAAATTCTAACACCTCAGTCCCTGGAGTCTGTTTATCTTAATACCATCTCTTCTTTGTGTCAGTGGTACAAAACCCCTAAGAAACGCAAAGACACATCCTAGAATGTGAAATTTGTTCGGTTAAGCTAAAAGAGGAGTAAGGCCCTGAGCCAGAGAGAAATATTTTTCCCTTGTCATTGCCTGCCTCCCAATAGGTCTCCAATCAGTGACTCTACAGTCTAATTTTCCTCCTTCCTTTACATTTTTTTGACAATGTATTATTTCTATATTTCTAGAGCATCTGAAATGTGTTTACTTATATACTATATAGAATTCAAACTATTTTTTTCTTGTACTTTTGTCCTAACAATTTCCGTAGACATGTTATAACATTACTTGTTAAATAGTTTGTCTTACTTTGAAATGGTGACATTGTTATATATTAAATATCATATATGCTTAATTATATTTTGATTTTCAAACTTCTGCTTTAATTCTTTGCCTTAAGTTGATGAAAATTTTTAACTACTGTTCATTTGTACTTGATAGATACCTTTATACATATTTATACTTATGATTTCTGGCATCTCTGCCAAGTATATGCAGTACTTTTCTTACCCATTGTGTATTGGTTCTTATTTACCCGTTTTATATGTAGAAATTTAATTGTGATTACCATAGCACATTGTTGTGGGATAGAGCATCTTGTCATTTATTAGATAGCTTACCATGTCAAAAGAAAACAAAGATTATTGGCCCAAAGATAAAATTCCGGGGAAATTACACCATCAAGCAGAAAACTGAGATTAAGATATGTGAGATGACAATAGTGACCAACTTATGTTTGTTGATTGATTGTATTTCTTTTCCTTAAAGTGTCAGTTCAGTACAGGTTCCCATTTATTGATTGGGTTATTTGTATTTTTTGGTGTTAAGTTTTTGAATTCTTTATATAACCTGGAGATTACTGGGGCAAGGGATAGAGAAGAATGAAGGAACTGTGATTTGTATAGAGGGGAGCTAGGGGAAAAGAGGGGTTGTGGGATTGGAAGGACAGTATAAAGAGACAGACATTATTACCCTATATACACTACTGGAGTGACTCTGTAACATGTACAGCCAGAGGAATGAGAAGTTGTGCTCCCTTTATATACTATATGTCAAATTCATTCTACTGTAAAATAAATAAGTTAATTAATAAAAAATGAAAAATCATAAAAATAACCCAATTAATAAATAGGTTAAGGATCTAAACAGACACTTCACAGAAGAAGATATACAATCAATCTACAAACATATGAACAAATGTTCATCATCTCTAGCAGTTAGAGAAATGCAAATCAAAATTACTCTAATATTTCATCTCACTCTAGTCAAAATGGCAATTATTAGGAATACAAGATTCAGGGGTCAAGAGTTGTAGCTCAGTGGTAGAGTGCTTGCCTAGCATGTGTGAAGCACTGGGTTCAATCTTTAGCACCTTACAAAAATAAATTTTTAAAAAAGGTATTGTGTCCATCTACATCTAAAAATATTTTTTTAAATAAAGGAATACAAGCAACAATAAGTGTTGATGATGATATGGGGAAAAGGTATATTCATACATTGCTGGTGGGACTGCAAATTGGTGCAACCACAAATGGAAGGTAGTATGGAGATTCCTTAGAAAACTTGGAATGAGACCACTATTTGACCCAGCTATCCCACTCCTCTGTCTATACCCAAAGGACTTAAAATTAGCATATTACAGTGACACAGCCATATCAATGTATATAGTAGCTCAATTCACAGTAGCTAAACTGAGGAACCAACCTAGATGAATTTCATAGTGGTTGCACCAATTTGCAGTCAATTCTTTGTACCAATTCACAGTCAATTCTCTACGAACCTCTCTTCAATTCACAATAGCTAAACTGTGGAACCAACCTAGATGAATTGCATAGTGGTTGCACCAATTTGCAGTCAATTCTTTGAGAAGATGCTTGAGTTAAGAATACCATGTGTTCAATCATTTTGTGAAATTTTATATAGTAATGCATATATTTATGTATACATATATATATAGTAAATGCATGTATTTAGTCACCATTTTTGATGTCTACTGCATTATAGATAATGTTATGGGTCCACTAAGAGCACCATGGTAATTAAGAGATAAAACTTAGAGCTCATTGAGCTTGTATTTCAAAGGCAAATTTAGATAAAAATTAAAACAAGTACATTTACACATACATAGATGCATATTTGCATATATGTAAATAGTATTGAAAATATAATTTGACATGAAACTCTTTTCTCTCCTTCTGCTGACAGGTTGGGCTAAGAAAACCCATTTATGTGTTAGAAGCTAATTACAGAAGGATATGCCTCCCAAAGTCAGCTGGAAAGTTTCAGCCTGCAAAGCTGGATTCTTTCCTTTAGTACTAAGGGACTGGTTGCAGCTCTCAGTGTTGCAGCTTCAAATGGAGGCTATGACCTCCAGTATTGTAACTTACCCCAGCAGCTCATCACCAACTTTTTTCAGGTTTTTGTCTTGCAAATCTGAAGAGTAAAATTAGTGTAACAACTGAAGGCAAAGTAAAAGAAGTAGGATTTATTCAAGTGTGAAGAAAGAGAATTCTTGCAGGCACAAGAGGGAACACAATAAATTTCCCACTTATGTGTGCTAGTCTAGGGGTTTATATAGAACTTAGGTCAACGCTGTTGATCCAAATTGATGCTAATCAGGGCTTGGAAAAATACTGATGTTATTAGTTAGCCCTGCATTCCCATTCAGGTCTACCCCATTTCCTTTTTCTCACTGCTGGTCAGGAAGCAGGATATTAAAGTTATTGATTAAATATGGGTGCTTGGGATTCTGGAATGCAGTGCTGTGTGGAGTGGACATCCACACCTACCTGGCCAGGTTGCCTCAATGGGACAGGTTGTTTGTTATGCACTGGCTTGCCTCAGCCCTGGCTTGCTCTGCCTCAGGCCCATGCTGGCACTATGGACTATGAGCACCCTTGGTCTGTGCTTGCCACCTGTATTCCAGACAACCCAGATCTTCATTCCACAGCTCCAGGGCAAGGATTTTGCTTCAATATTTGTCATATATTTCTTAAACAGTTGCATTGAGAAATGTTTTCTTCTAATTTTTAAATTCAGATTAATTGAGATTAATGAATGCTTAAAATGCTAAGTTGGAGGAGAATGAAGCCATAGGATCTTTTAGGCCAGTTACACCCTAGTCTTCTAGAGTAGATTCATGGACATCACAGCTTAGCAAAATACGAGGAACATATTTTACATTATCTTATTTAAACTTCCATGGCTAAAATCCCAACTTCAATTTACTAGTATTATGTTGTAAGATAGTTTATTCAACTTCTCTGTTCTTCCATTTCCTTATTTATGCAAAAATGATAATAATATCTTTTGGGGGGAAGGTACTGGGGATTGACCTCAGGGGCACTCAACCACTGAGCCACATCCACAGCCCTATTTTGTATTTTATTTAGAGACAGGGTCTCACAGAGTTGCTTAGCCCTGTTAGGATGGCCTTAGGCCTGAAACTAAGCAACTCCACTTTTAAATCTTCAATTTAAAAACTGCAGTTTCACCAGGCACACCCACAGAGCCTTACAGCATGGCCACAAACAAGTTACTTCCCCTCATCCTGATAAACATAGTGAAGCCCCTGACAGGCTGTCCTCACCTGATAAGAGGGAAAGGCGAGAAGATCAGGGTGAAGACCACCAGACCATATGTTTCTGATCCCTGGGTAAATGATGTCACTGAGAATTCAAGTGGTAGCTGATAAGGATTGAAAGGGGGGGTCAAAAAGCCCCAAAATTTTATTATAAATAATAGAGCGAAGAACTGGGATTCAGCCAGCCAAAACAAGAATGCACTCAAGCTGAGAGCCTGATGAGGACCTGACATCCCATCACTTGTCATCATTTCCTGAGCCTCTGAGTGATCCTCACTGCTCTCAAACTCTACCGCCTCCTATGGACCTTGGTGAGAGCTGCAACTTCTCTCTACAACCCTCTCTTCAAGGGTCATCCACTCCACACCAGGAAAGCCTGCCTTGGTTCTGGACTTAATCAGCATGGTTTGAGTGAGTGTGCATCTGCTGGACTTAAAGCCTAAGGCTTAAGACTTTTGAACTTAGCATGCAGAGGGAATGTCTGTCATTAGACTGTCATGATTAAGTGTGTTTTGTAGTGCTTAGAATTAATCTAGAATTGTTTGCTGTGAATTAATTAATCTAGAATTGTTTGCTGTGAATTGATTATGTCTATTGCACTGCTTAGCATTAAGGATTGTCATTTTCTTGATTAAGAACCTATAGAGTGAAACTATATTGAGTAATTTGAGTGAATAAAGCATTGAAAGGGGCAGAAGTGCATGGACATTCTTTATTTCTCCCCTTGACTGCATACGTTGCAAATTTGCCCCCTCGTGATAGCACCTCACCATTGCTGAGGATAGTTTTAACTCATGATCTTTCTGCCTCAGCCTCTTGAGTTGCTGGGATTATAAGCGTGCACCATCATGCCCTGCAAAAAAGATAATAAATCTTATTCCCACAGTTACTATAAGGAATGTATAAGGCTTGTCTTTTTTTCCTTTAACTCAGTTAAAACAGTGCTTTGAACATAGAAATAATGCAGTAAATTTTTATTATAATTCTTATATTTTATCTCAATATCTTGGCCCCCCCACACATATATAATAATGAAGGTTGGCCACAGATATATATTTCAACTAACAGATTTTGAACTTATTCTCTAGAAATAGTTCACCATCCCATATTGAAATTGAATACATTTTATTTAACTAAGCAAAATGAGATGAACAAATTGGTCTGGACACAGTTGGTTTGGTTATAATGGGTAAATCATAAAACGAGAAAATTCATTTGAAAACTGCATTCTCATCCATTAATAAACTCAAATTAAACACATGGATGCTGCTCTGTGTCACCATTTTACATCAGGTATTCTTGTGTGGAATTATTAGTATTCTAGAGAGGACTTTACTGTGTGGGAACAGCTATATTTATGTTGCAAAGATAATAGGCCTGTAATGGGAAGGGTAATGTAGATCTGTACTGAGGGCATAATGCTGCGATTCTTGTGGCTTGTTAAGATCATTGGGTACATACAGAGACAATAGCATGAAGAAAATGATGAGACGATTATTATGTGTTTTAAACCACAGTTAATTACACAAATTACACATATTAAGTGAAAGAGAATTAACCACTCACTTTTACATGCCTATTTGAAGCCATAGGTAGCTTGGTGAATATAATAAGGAATTAAAAGAATACTTATTGCCTCAAAAACATTACAAGAGCCAACAACAAAAAAAAAAAAAAATAAGGTTTGGCTCCCTACCACTATTATGTATTCTCACTCCCCTAGTTTATGGTAAAAATTGAGAAAATCATGGGCACCTAAAAAATATAACAAATTAAAAGTTGTTTATTATAATAGAATTTAACACATACATCCACAATCACTCTCCCTCAAGTTAGTCAAAATTCTGAAAATCAATACTTATTTTTTCATTCTCTCACACTTTAAAACCCTTTTCAGACAATTAAAAAATATTTAATTTTCTAAGAATTTCTTAGAATTTCTAGGAATAAGAAATTCTTAGAATTATTTTAAGATAATTTTAAAAATTCTCTAAAATTAACTTTGGACTTACAACCTATCTAATAACTAATGAAAAGTAATATTTCACAAATAATCAAAATGTTTGAAATTTGAGTAGGATATATAAGAGGTTGCCGGTGAAGAATTTTGACTTCTTAGCTGGGAGAAGAAGAGCAAGACTTCATAAGAGATTTTTAAGTGTGGTAACTATTACTTGTCATGCATATTTTCTGTATTTCAGGGTCACAATAATTTTAAGATAATAGATTACCTATCTTTCCCCAGAATGATGTGTAGAAATCTTAACAAACTGCATATGTTCAAGGTATGTAAACTTATAAAACATATTCTGATGGCAGATATATGTATTATAAGTACAAATATTTCCTATGATCTGGAATTTAGCAAATGTTGCCTGCATCAGAGAAAGACACTAAATTGAGCATTTAAGATAAGCAAAGGAGGCTAGGATTACAAAAATCTCAAAATCCTAAAGAAGGTGGCTATAAATCTGAATTAACCAATTCATCAATATTTTAAATCTAATTTTATGCATGCTCTGGGTGTGGCAGCATTTGCTGTTTTCCTAAAATGGATAAGAATGTGTTTTTCCCTTCGAACTGAACACAACTTTGTGCCTTTCCTACAGCTGTGTCACTTCTCTCTTTCAAACTTGAACCATTAAGGAAAGTTTTATCCTTTATAGCATAAATCACATCTTGACCTAACTGCTCAAAATCATCCTTCCCATCTAAGTCAGTGCAAATGCAAAGTATTTAAATTGCTTATACATACATAAAATTAGGTGCCATTATATTTCTTAAGCTGATCCTCCAGTCACTGCACTAAAGCCAGAGTCCTTCTGATTATTCCTAAAACAGGTTGAACATGTCCCCAGTTCACCACTGCGCAGGCTTTCTCTGTGCTTACAATGCTTGTCCCCCTCCAATCCACATAATTTCTTTTAGTTCTCATCTCAGCTCTTACTCACTGACTCATATCAGTGAGAGACCTTTGTAGACTATCCTACATCAATTGGTAAGCCATCCTCTCTCCATATTCTGCATTTTTACCTCTCAGGGTTCTCATGTGACTTATTACTATGAGTTTATTACTCATTTATTTAGCACAAAAGTTAGAAATTTTGTAGGATTTGTGCACCATTATACCTGCAAGTATTTATAGCATTGCTGAACACAGAGTAATTCTTTGATATTTGTCTGTTGAATTAATTTAAAACCTAGAAGCAGGGTTAATGGTTTTCCACTGTTTAGGTATTCGTCTTTCTTTCCTTAATAAAATTTAACTATGAAATGACAGCTCCTTTTGTAATTCTTTCACCTCTGTAATTACTGGATGACCAGTTATTGGCTAATATATATTTCCTGGCATTTGAATTGTTAAGAGAAAATGTTGAAAATTTATTAAGAAACAATGAAAGAAGAAATAGTTTGTATTTGAAGACATTTTAGGACAGATTAACTCTGTTCTTAATACGTAGACTAAAAATGACAAGGAATAACATTGTGGCAGCTCAATATTTTTGTCATAGTAAGTAGTAATAATTAACAAATACTTATTGAGTATTTTCAACACAATAGTAATTATGCCAGGATGTGATGATTTTATGTGTTCAAAGCGTTTGCAGTCAATAGGCTGCGAGTCTGATAACATATCATGTGGAATGATATTTATCTCAGTCATAAAAATAAGATATAAGAGGAGCATTCTTGAAGGACATCATATAATGCATCACATGGTTTAGGATATAAATAATGTGAGTAGAAGCTTGTTAAAGATTGATACATAGATTGATTGACTGATTGATTGATCAAAATATATGTGTACATAACTTTCTATATATCCAATTGCACTTTCTTGAAACTTTACTAAAATGAAGTTAAATCAATTATAAGTTATGATATAGTAAAAAAAATGTGTTGGAAAACTGCAAATTTTTGCAAGGGACAAACCTAAAACTTAAGCTAGCAATGTGAGAAGTCCCCACACAGGTTAACTTATACAAGAGATCTTCAAAAACAGTTATAACTTGGATGTTATCTCTCAATGTAGTAGTTTGATTAAATTACAAAACAGGAGAGTTGGTTAAAAGTCTATAAATAAAGTAGTTAGATATCCTGATTATCAAACCCGAAACACTGTGTAACTTCCCCTTCTCCAACTGAAAGCAAAAGATAAATTTGGGACTCACAGAAACTAGGCCCAGTTGAAGAAAGCATACATCTTACTCTAAACACAGATCCTGTACTAACATGGATTAAGTTGAACTCTTCAGCAAGTGAGGAGACTACTAACATGTCCTTCAAATTGACTTGACTGTTTCTTGAAAACTAGTAACTAGGCTTATGGATCTAATGTAAAAAATATTCAGATTCCTCTTTGAAAAAACCTGACCGATAAAATAGAAGACTTATGGATACTGAAATGATCCAGCCATAACCAATGTTAAAGTCATTGATCTCCGAAATTCTTTTATAACAATAATGGGTACTGGATAATCCTAGTAAAAATGTCTTCAAAATTCCAAAGAAAACCATTTTTCATATAGAACTATGTAAACAATTATGGAAGTGAATTAAGAGGATGTCTTCCGGTATACAAGTTTTTAGAAACTCATATTCTACTGCATAACCGGATACTTTGTTCTCATCAAAACAACAGAGAAATCTTAAAAACAAACAAACAAACAACAACAACAAAAAAAAAACAGTGATCCTTGAAGCAGTGGATCTAAATTAGAAGACAATAAAGAAAATTTTCAAGACAATTGAGGGTGTAGAAAAGTTTGAAGATAAGATCTGTGAGCAGCTGGTAGAAAACACAGCCAAGATTGGAGCAGGAGAACAAAGAGTTACACAAGGGACACTTTCAAGGAGATAAAATGAAGACATAATCACACAGGTTTGAGTTTATTTCAAGAAGAAACAATTCATAGGTACATTTAAAACTAATCAAATGAACAAACAAAACACTTGTTCATGCTTGAGAAAAACACAAGATCTTATTAAGAAAGGAAAATGCAATCATAATTTACTGCACTACTATTGGTGTTATTTACAAAACCATAATAATGTAAGAACTGAATATTTTAACCCAAAAAGTATATATAGGGAAAATTAGATAAAGTAAGTAGAGGGAGAGTATTTCAATGTTCATAATGAAAAGTCAATGAGTAATATTTAAACTTTAAAAATAAACAACAGTGTTATTAAATTACAGTTGGCCCTCAATTTCTGTGGTTTCCACATCCCTTGATTCATTTCTTTAAAAATTATACCCTGCTGAACATGTACAAAAATTTTAATTCTTATTTTTTGAAATGATACATTATAACAACTATTTGCTGACATTTACATTTGCATTCAGCTTCAGAGTAATTGTAGAAATGATTTAAAATATGTAGGAAGATATGTGTAGGTTGTATGCAAATACTATGATATTTTATATAAGGGACTCCAACATGTGCATATTTGGTATCTGTGGGGGACTGTGTGGAACCAACACCAGGGGTACCAAAGGATTATCATATTTAGAAATGAAATGAAAAATGATTTGAAAATGACTGCCTGGGGTAAATAGAAATCTGACTGAGGAGGAGTGAGGCAAGGTACTACTACTTCTTTCCATTATAAGCCAGATTAAACTTGTTATATAATATATAAAAATTATAGAAATTACATTAAATATAAAATACAATAAGATAGTAATAGATAGAAGCAGCTAATCCATCAACACTTTGAGAACAATCTGGAAGGTGAGAACACCATGAGTGGTTTTAAGAAACATATAAAAAAATTTTTAGCCTCTTGGTGCACAGGATCCAGTAGTCTGTCCATATTCATACAATATTTTTCTCTACACACTAGAAAAGGTGTGACTCTTTGCTTTGGAGGCATTTATTTTTGTTTTTTGGTATCTGGATAAAAGTCATCTCAATATCCAGGTAAATCAGAGAGTCTAAGTATTATGTTTTCAGAAACAGCCATCAAATAGTAGTGGATAATTCACTCAGTTATCAAAACTGGTCTGCACTGACCTTTGGTTTCTTCACTTCAGTACTACTAAGGTCACAGATCTCTGGGTGTACTCACCTCACTTCACAAGGTCAGCTGACTTTATAACTTTCCTTAACCAATAGAATGCAGTAGAGATGGCATGGAGAAGAATCACCCAGCTGAGTCTAATTAGTTCAAAGTTGCATGGAAGAAAAGGCAGTTACTTTAAGCCTCTTAATTTTGGGGTGTTTGTTACGCAGAGATGTGTAATTGAAACAACAGGCTTTCCATCGCTGGGTTATGGAAACACTAAGGCCTTTTCCTCATTGTTGTAGAGCTTTACAGGAGAATTAAGTTCTTTATTGCATGCAGTGTCATCAGATTTATTAACCTATCTTTATAGCTTATTTCCCTTCATTGCCTTTACTCCCTAGTCAAGTAAGATGCTTCATATGGAAATCTTTTTGAAATTCTGCTTTTGATAGAATCTAAATGAAAGGAAGGAGAATTATTGAGCTCTTGTTTATATTAGAAGAGAATCACAATTTGGCATGTTGTAAAACTCTCTCATTTGGGAAAAGATTTTTAAGAAATGTGTACAAGAAGAGAACAAGTAGAAAACTGTTACAGGAATGCAAATGAAAATAGATGGTGTGCTGAAATAAAATAAGAGAACATTGAAGAAGGAAAGTAGATGAATAGGAAAGCTACTTCAGATATAGATATCTTCTATAGATATTAGTGATTTCTTAGCATGTTGGTGAGTGAAAGTGAAAAGACAAGGGAATTGCTCTGCTTCCACAACTGGAAGGATGAAAGGCAATATAGGGGAGGGTCAGACTTAGGGAGGAATTTCATTTGCACACACATGAACATATTCTACAAAAAAAAACCTGTTCACTTGGCCTTGTACATGGGTGGTGTGTGGAACTCAGGTTCCAGAGAGGAGTGATTTAGATAAGCTAGAAGTAATAAATTCAATACCAGCATTTATTTATTTATTTAATTTTTTTTTAGTTGTAGGTGGACATAATATCTTTATTTCATTTTTATATGGTGCTGAGGTTTGAACCTAGTTTCTCATGTGTGCTAGGTAAGCAAGCAGTCTACCACTGAGCCACAACCCCGGCTCTCAATACCAGAATTTAAATGGTAATTGACTAGCAATTCCATGTGAGCTCTCTCAGAGTAATAATAATAATTATTGCAGTATGGTAACTTTTATAAAGTTATATCACATTTAAATTTTGGCCACAAGTCACTAAATATAGCACTAGAACTGAAATTACAAATTCCTTTGGATCATGGAGTAAGACATGAAAATATTCAATTAGGAAATGGTGACTCCTTAGTCTAAGACTGGGTAATCTCAGTAAGTTTTCTACTTATATTTTGGTCTAAGGTGATAATCCTTTTTAGTATTGCTGGAAAAGTAAAGCCTATGTTAATAAATAGGAAAATATTAAAGTGAAAAATAAAGGTAGATAGCAAAGTAGTAACATCAGACACACTAGAAACATACCATGGTTATAAATTTTAAGACAGAACTTAAAAAGTTACACTTGGAGAGATCTGGGGATTTGCCTTAGGAATGCTGTTTCAGTTTGGATATGTATAAGAATTACTGGAGGAAATTCACCTTCTTTTGGAAGAGGGATTAGGTTCAGGTTATGTCACATTAAACTATGAATTTCTCTGAAAGATACCTCTATTGAGAATGAAAGTCACCAATGGAAACAAAGATCCCTGAACTGCCATCTTTTATTCCCATCTTTCAAATCAGCAAGTCAGGCCACATCTCTATAGCAAGTCTAGCTGGCTCAAATCGGTCTGGACATATACTGATTCTGTAGATCATGACCTTCATTTTGTATAGTTACTTTGAAAAGAATAGAGTCTGCCTGAATTTGACTGAGCAACTTCTTTTCATTGAAGTGCTTTGAAAGCTACTTCTATGTACAGCACATTTTCCACAATAGAAATTCAAGGATCTTTTCTATCTCAATGCTGTCAGTCCAAATGACTTCAAGCAGTTTCAGTTCTGCCATCTGTAAGAGATGAATTTGTTCAATCAAGTTAAATCACTGTACCAGTTCAGTCACTGCACCAAAAAAACACTCCAGATTTACCTAACTGTTCTTATTCCAAGGTTAAATTAGTGTCTGAAGTTTTACATTATGCTCCAAACCAGTCACTTGTATATTTATTATGATATCTGCCAATTTAAGAATAAATCACATGAAATGAATGTGGGTGGGCTTCTTTTAAAGACATATTCTAATTAAAGGAAACGTTTTTCCCTTTATTCATTTCAATGTCAATCAGCACACCATGTATTTTTCACTATGGTGTGTTTTAAATTGTAAACACATGTGCACACACAGGTAACATATACAGAAACCTCAATATACCTTCAAGATTTCCTGATAATCATCAATCTATTCAACTCATATCAAAACTTTCACATCACCTTCTTTATTTCTGACTTTCTTTCCTTGGTTATAACCACCATCGCCTGTTTTGAAGTCTTTATTAAATTTAGGTGCTTACTTCTCTTTCCTTCATTTCATCCCAAACATTTTCCCAAGGGATTCTTTTTAAAAGAATCATTTCTTATAGTACTCTTTATGATAATATATTAGGAAGACATGTTTTGAAATTACAGAAAAGGATATTTAATATAGCTATTAGGAAATAATTTCTCACATATCAGATTTTGCAGCATCCACAAACACCCATCTTGCTGTACTTAGAATGGCCTTGCATATACATTATGAAGGTAGAGAATATAGATGTTGTGATATTTGAGAAGTGAATGAGGATGAGGAATTATAATATTTTTCATATAAATACAGATTGTCAGTGATACAACTGACAGAAACCAGTAAGAGGAGGTGGTCATCTGGGAGGAAAACAAACTGGAGCTCAAGCAGGAAAAAGACTTTTCATTTTGTCAAGCAAGAATTTTGAAGCTATGAAAATGTATTTCCTATATTAAAACAGTAAAATCAAATCAATATCTTCTGATAAAACAAGTATAGAGAAGTCTATACTTGGTTTAGGGCTTCTGTTTTTAAGTTAAATGGATATTATATTTAAAGAGAAAATTGGCATATAAAATTAAATATTGGATACATACCTTTTTTGTTTTGATTATGGTTTTAAAATACAAAATGGAATAAAACAAAATAAATTTTTTGCTCATTTATTTAATAAACATATTTCTATTTCTAGAATGTGTTCTCCATATAAAGTATTCAGTGAATTAAATATTCTATTGGGAAAATGATATTTAATTAAAAACAGAAAATTAAATTCTAAATTATTCATTAACACTATTAGTATATCAAAAATGGAATACTAAAAGAAACATAGTAAAAGAGCTAGACTAGGAAAGATGTCACCAAGGAAATTACAATTGGCTTCATAAGAATTAGTAGGACAAAAAAAGGAGAAAGAATGTTTAATAATCAATGAAAAGAGGAAGTAGCAAGTTTAGAAATGTGGATTGAAATCAACTGATGCAGAACCACGTAAACCAGATTCTGGATTCTCTATTATTTTGTTAAATGCATAAGACATTCTCAAGGAGGCTTAGGAGGCAACTGATAATGCCATGTTTGCATTTGAAGCTAAGTGGTGTGAAGAGCAGCTCACTTCTGTTTAAGACATACTATAACAATAACCTAAGTAAGAGAATTACTGGGGTTCAGGAAGGTGATGATAACTAAATTTGAAATATATTAGGAGGTAAGAATTGGTCGGAGCTGGTGATGAGTTGAAGGGTTGTTAAGGGTGAATTAGCTGTCTGTGACAGTGAATCCCTGTTCTGTGGCTTGAGCAGTTGTTAGAAGGAGGTAGACTGTTAGCAGAAACAGGGAAAACTAGAGAGTGACAGACCACGGGAGGAGGAGAGCTCAAATTATATGCAATTCTTGAAATTATTGCTATCAATTTGGGTATTTAAATAAGAAGCATAGTGCTGTGGATACTAGGAACAAACCCAACAGCAACCGATGTTCTCTTTTTTTTTTTGCTCCTAAAGAAGCCATAGATCTTTGTTTCATTATTGTCTGGCACAGACCTCTAATCTTGAATCAGAGTTATCTGATATGAAGATGAGCTTAGAGTGCAGAAGGAGCAATTCTGACTAGGAAAATTGCCTCCCATATGGCAGGGTTGAGAGTATGGTTAAGGAAAAAAATGAGGAATATTATCACCTTTATCAGAAAATGACACACAAAATGTCTCAAATTCCCCATGTCAATTAACCTGTTTGTTCAATGTCATTAGCAATTATCATTTACTAAGCAATTCTCATTGTTCATTTGGAACATTTCTTTATTTAGCCAGTTAGAAGTCAATTTTGAATTGGCATGTCACTTTGCCCCAGTGGACACCATGGAAACTAGGATAGACTGACTAAAAGATTATTTTAAAATTACCCCTACACATAATTTTTATATGAAAGAGTGTGTATATATCTTTTTCTGTTTTAACTGACACAAATGTACTGCTTTGTGGATTTTTCTCAAAAAAATAAGTTTTACATTTCAAATGACTTTAGCATTTAAAGAAAGTCGTGTAAATCATTGGTAATAATTTAACACTAAAATTTACATTGATACTGCCATCAAATAATTTTTTACTGATGTCTAACTTTTTAAAGACAGAAATTTTAGCTTGTTTTTAAAACTGATTTTATTGTTGTCTGTCCTGGATGCACAAAGGTTTGTGGATCTTATGTGATTATTACTGAGCAAAGACATCTAAATGATATTTTTCACTTCTGTACTAAATCAGAAAATTTCTGTCTTACTCTGGAACAACCAATATGGATGTCACATGTTGAGTTAGTGTAGTATTCACTGATTCATTTATTGGTTAACATTTGAGGGTTAACTTGTTTACTACAATTTATATTAAGCAATATTGAGTAATATATTGTCCTAAAAGTCTAGAAATCTACATCATCTCAAATATGTAAAATAGGAATTGAATGAATGAAAGATTGAACATATTTCTCTTCCTCAAGTAAAATTCCAGGTGTCACTAACTTTGAAAAATTAATGTTCTTTGAAGGTCTCCTGTACATAGAATTAAGAAACTTAAAAATTCATCTTCTTCATAATATTTTACATAAAGTGATGAATGATGTTAAAAACGTAGACGATATCTGAGATATAACAAGCAAGTAACTTAGGTTGCAACATTTTTATGAATGCTGGAAAAAGACATGATATTCTCATGTCAGAAATAAAGAACTTCAGTAATCATGTTGATATTGCACAAGAGATAATTTACTTCACAGTGAAGAACTCTAAGCTAAGAACCCCCTAATCCATTAAAGTGGTTGCAAACACACCTGCTTGAATGCTGTCTTCTTAAGCAATGGAATCTCGCCTTAGCTCCAGAAGGAGATAATATTTCCTTTCTAAGAATACATACTACACTTGTCACAGAGCCCTGAACAGGACTGTACATAAAAGACACCCAAGAAATCTACCAAAAATAACTTTCCTTTTACAGGGATTGGTAGACTGTGGATTCCTACCCCTTCACCTACCAAAAAAAAAATAATTCACCTTCTCATTACTTATCCAATAATTATTTTTGGGACACTTTTATAGAATGTATATCAGGTTTGCCACTTAATGTATGTCTACCTATCCAAAAGATGTATTACTTTCTTAGAAGAGGACAATAGAAGAAAACTTGAAAATTCCCAAAATGCAAGGTCAAGAGAGAAAAAGATAGGCAAGATTGAGACAGTGACAAAAAACAATAAAACAACAATAATATCTATACTTTTTGACACTTTTTGGTATATCATTTAGTTTTAAATAGATAATGCCATTTGTTAATGTCAGTCAAACATGTCATAATTAACACCATTTTCTTTGCAAAGTGTTTAATAGTTTAATTTAGAACTAGAATTAAGATGAGTGAGGCAGGGTCAGCAAGTACAGGGCCAGGTACTGTTTATATTTAAAAATTTGTTAACATTCTTGGTCATATTTTATATTTGTTTTTGACATTATTTGTAACAAAGTGTGTCTAAACATGTTTGATTCTGAAATTTAATTAATTATTTAAATATTGATGAACCCTGTACTGATATTTATTCATTTAGTTCCAATCTTGGATTATAAACAGCAACTTTCATATTTAGGATTTGTGGATAATCCATGATGCAAAATTATGCAAAGGAAATGTCTACTATGTTTAAATTTTTAGTAAACAGTGAATTGTCAATGGCTTCTATTTAAACATATAAACATTTTCATGTTTTTCTATTTTAGACTAGGTAGGATGATCTTTTTGTTAAATAAGAAATAACCATAGAAAGAAAGTTGTCAGGTGGTTTAGAAAGCTACCTGGCAGATAATAGGATCCTGATAGTGCTCTGAAGTTTTTAGATGTTTTATTATATTTGTTTATTTCTAGGCAATGTCCTAGAATACTTTCTTAACCATTCAGTGCTTTAATGATACCACTGCTTCCAAGATAGGCCAAAATTGGATCCTTTCCTTGAGATGAAAGGGAATATTACTTCTTAATGACATCCGGTGCCTATATTTGCAAAGCTAAGTGTCAGATTTCTGCAATATCTGCTTCTATGAAAAAAGAAAGTGAAAGAATCTTGGAGAATGACTCATGTAATTTAAAATATTCTCTGTTTTAAGTCTGCTTAGTCTCCCAACAACCTTTTCTACTCCTCATTTTTAAATTATCCTATTAAAGATTTGGGTAAAAGAAAAAAGATGTTGCAATGGCAAATTTTATGTGTCTACTTGATGGGCCATAGTGGGTCCAGATACTTGAGGAAGCATTATTTTGCATGTGTCTTTCAAGGTGCTTCTGAATCATATACTGAATACAGTGGATTTTTTCCTTCAGGTGCAAGTGGGTCTCATCCAGTCTGTTAAAGGGCTGAAGAATAAAAGGTAGAATGTAGGAGAATTCACTCTTCTGCCTGTCTTCCAGCTCACAGTGGCTCTCTTGGGTTTCCACCTTGACAATTGGAGAATTTGGGAACCTTAATCTTCATAACTATGGGTACAAATTCTTTATTTATATATACTATCATCACTCATTCTCTGGATAACCCTAATACAGATATATACAAGCAGAAGAAGAGCTGTCTGGTGGGAAGGAATTGGAGCACAAGCAAACCTAAGAGCAGAGAAAGTAGAGGAACAAATCATGAGACTGCAGAAACAAACCTTCTGGAGAAAGTCCACTACACACATATCAACTTGGAAAATTCCACAGAGAAAACGCATGCATCTGAGAATCAACCTGGCTAGTCTAGTAACCCCTCCAAAGGGGTTACAATTACTCCTTGCAGAGTAATTGTAGCTATTCTAAACAAGTACCTTGAAAAATAATTCAAAAGTTCAGTGAATGTTCATTTGGAGAATAATGGATTCAAGAAACTACCTTTTGCCTAATTTGCTTTCATTGAATTTTTCAATTGGTGAATTGTGTTTATCATATCACAATTTGGGTAACTTTCTGTTAATTGGCCAGAACTAGAAAAAATATGGGTACTATTCAGTTATGAATTAATATTGTGACTGCTGAAGATGATCAAGTTTTTGTGTCTCTAGAGAAAGGATGTGAGAAGTAAAGTTTGCTAAAATATATGAGGAAGGAATAAACTAGAAATAAAGAGTAAAGAGGTTATTCAAGCTGCTATTATTTTCTTCAAAGGTCAGTTTAACTTTGTATATCATAAACAGTAGGCCTACAGAGATCAATAGATCTCTGTCTAAGCAATTCATAAAGGAAAATTCTGTGCAAAGATGTTTTTAAATCTTATGGAAGATAAAAATAAGAAATGTATGTCTGAAAATGTTCATAGAGCTAGATTTGTTTGTGTACTCCTCAGAATGAGAAGTAAATTATTTTCATATTTATCTCTTAAACAACAATATAATTCTGAAAAGAATCAAACTAAAATGCATAGTGAAGGCATCTGAAGTTGAACTGCTATAGAAAGTAAATTTCTTAGCACATTACTTTTTACTATTTTAATGTTGCTGATAGTTTTGTATTCCTATTTATTTTGTTCTTATTTATCTAGAAATAATTGTGATTTCCTTCATAGTGACATTTAGTTTTGCTTCTACATTAATGAGTGCCCCAATTTGATACATTGTAGGATTGCTAAAATTCAAAATATCCTTATAATAAATGAAAAGAATTTCAAGGTATTATTTTATTTTGTCATGTGATATTTTCTTTATAAATATAAAAGCATATCATATAGTTTTATTTATATAAATCTCAGATCATCAGGAGGTATATAGGAATAAATATCATTGACAAAGTCAATTCAGAAAACAATTAAATGTTATTTTTCCCATCCCTGCTTTTGTGACTATATTGTTTGGTACTGTTTTTCAGCCTTTAGTGAGAGTTTTGCAGCCAACTTCACCCCTCCCATTTAATCATCAGTTCTCATATGATTTTAAGACTGTAGGTTGTGCACTATTATTTCAGTGCAGTACCCAGGGAATGTGACACTCCCTAAAAGAGTGTGCTGTCGAATTTCTTTCCACAGTGTTTTTTTTTTCCTCAGGGTATTTTGTTTTGTAAGAACTTTACTAAATGAAGGATTTTATTGGTCTCAAAACTCCAACAAACATATTTTCAAATATTAGTGTCAAAATCTTCATTATTTTTTCTAATTTCATATCTTTTGTTTTCTCTCTCTCTCTCTCTCTCTCTCTCTCTCTCTTAATCATGTTTCCTTTACAACAGTATGACATAGCCAAAAAAAACCCCCAAAAGTTTCATGGACAATCTTCAAAGGGTTAGCAAGAAACATTAATAAATTTTAAAATTACTGAACACAACTTTAAAGAGAAACAAGATATTTGCATAACCGAATGTACCTGCTCAGAAATTTTTGTTAATTACATTAGTGGTTTCAAAATACAGTCAACATTCTTTGATTATCTTCATTTTTAGTGGGAGACTGAATTACTTTTTCCTTCAATGTGGATTGGAGGAAATTCCCACTAAAAAATACAATATGGGAAGGGAAAGTGGCATATTTACTCTGCAGAAGATTGGTGGACTTTATTTATCAAGTGATGAAGATCAACACCACTTGTAATAAAACATATTGATATCCCGCAAGCAAAGATAAGATGCCACCACAGATCATGTAAGTTCTCTTGTACTTTTGCTTCAAATACTTAACTTCAGTGTACACTGAAGGAAACTTAAAAAAAAAAACTGATAAGTGCTCAACAGCATTGTTATGGAATATAAGGGAAGTTTAACTCTCACAGATGGAAGAAAACTACGGAGACATGATGACTAAAGGGAGTGCGGGATCCTGGATTGGAACGAGAAGAAGGAAAGTTTATTACTGGAAAAATGGGGAAATCAGATAAAAATGTATAGTTTAAAGTGGTATGTCAACATATTTCAGTTTCCTTATTACAGCAACATTATGTAATATTTTAATAGTAAGAGAAATTTGGTGAAAGAATTTGTAACTCTGTTGCCATTCCTAGTCTTCTGTACATTTAACATTGTTTCAAAATAAATAAAATTTGTAAAAAGTACACAGAATTTTGTCATGTTAAATACAAATTTATTATTGTTATATTAAAATAAAACTTCCATTGTTTCACTGACATCTATACATCATCTGACCACCTAGAAATTATAAAGATACCCTGGCTGTATTTTCCTGTATCTCACCTAGTTTTCTCTGGCACAGTGCTTAAAATAGTTTCCCATTATATAAACTCATCACTGTCTACTTACACAATTGCTGATTCACAAAAGCACTCAATTCTTATGAAATGATTGTTTATGTATATACACATGTATATATATAAACTCATTTATAAATGTTTAGCGAGATACTATTAGGCTTATTACATTTTATGGTATTCTCAACATCAAGTCTTTTATTTAGTTCAAAGAACTAAAAAGAAAATTGTATCAAAATTTAAATGACTTATTTTAAGACAAATTAATTTTTCATATAATATTTATTACAAAAAGCAATTAAAACATTGTAATTTAATAAGGAAAGATATTTTAATTCTTCACAATCAAAACATTCACAATTTTGTTGAAGTTATGGCTTATAAATTATGCATCATAGTCTTAGTATTTCAATAGCACAATAAACTTTTGTACATGTAGGATTTTTTTTTCTCAATGTGAAGAAAACTAATCAGTCTTTCAATATAAATACTCAACCCTGGAGGTACTTCTAACAGCTCATTATACTGTAACATAGAAATAATATAGTCATTTTAATTATTTTTAAACCTACTGAGAACTGTTAAGAATATCTTTAAATAAACCACATAACAGTTTGCTGATCATCCTGAGAAATGGAGGTTCATTATTTTGAGTGAATTAAATCTTTGTATAGTGGAATCATTTTTGCCTCACAGGAAATCTTAGAAGACATAAAAATTTCTGCATCCATCCCCTTATTATTAACAATATTTGTGTTATTATAGAAAAATATCCAATTTTGTTTTACAAATATTACAGGAAAAATTTTAATTTTATCTGCACTCTGAAAATTTATCTGTTTACAAGTGCAACTAATATCTTAATAATTTCTTCAGAATTTTCTCTTTTAGGGAACTATACATTCTTCATGTTCTCTTAAGTTATTTGAATACATTGCTTGTGCTATTTATATACATATAGTATATATACTATATGTATATATATGTATACACACATAATAGAAATAGACTTTCACACCATATAAAGATCTTAGTTTATAAAAGGATAAACTTTCATTTTTATTTGTATGAAAATAAAGGACAGGAAATTTTTGGAAACAAATACCAATTTTCAGTTCTTTTAAAACAAGATTGATGATGATGTTGGTTTTCAAAAAACTTTGACTTTTATACCATGAGCTTTACAAACTTCTCTGGAAAGAAAGATTACTTTATCCCTATTTTCTAAATGAGGGAGAAAAAAAATCAGTAACTTATTTAAATAAGGGAAAAAAAGGATTCAAATCTATGTTAGAATTTGATCTGGGAAAATTTGCATCAAATGTCTGGGGTAGTTCTAGGTAAAACTATTTGTCCAGCATCCTATTATATTCTGTTATAGCAGCTTGAATGTACTAGGTAAAATCAATGAGTTTATGGTGACATAAATTTATTTGTGATATATTCAACCTGCACATGGTACAATTTGCTATTATCATACTGATATACCTCCCTTCTTCTTTTCTTCTTCCTCTGGAATTTCCAGTGTCTACTCCAGTGTTCTACCTTCATAATCATGAGGTCAGTTTTTTTTTTCCTTTTTTACTTTCTCAGCCCATCTGCTGAGGCTTCTGAGGGTGCTGTCTACTGAAGCAACCACATAAGACTGCTCCAGCACAGCAGTTGCAGGGTCTTCAGATTTGTTACATGTAGACTCTTTATTTCAAACTAGAGTTCTCCAAGACTAGGAAGAAGATGAATAGATTTTCATGGCTTGCATTAGATTTCTTTAGCCATCAAAAAGTGAATTCTTTGATATTAATTGCTAATTATAGGAAAGTAAACAAATTTTCAGGTCAGGGTGCTATTCATGTGCATTACGTGGAAGCAATTGAGCATATATATGGGTGGATTCCTGGATTCTTTATTCCATCCCAGTGAGCATTAATCAAATAAGCTACTTTTTGGATTAATATATTCTTATTGAAACTGGTTTTTCTGGAAATCAGAAAGCTCAAATCATTTAATTTTTCTCTTTTTCACAGCTATTTTGGTATTCTAAGTTCTTTGTGTTTCCATATGAATTTGAATCAATCAATTTCTACAAAAAGCATTCTGAAGTTTGGTTAGAAATTGTGTAGAATTAAAAGCTCAATTTTTAGACAACTGCATTCATAACATTTCTTTGCCTTATAAATAATAAACACGATCTCTCCATTTATTTAGCTCTTTTCCATTAGCTCAGTAATACTCTGCTAGTTTCAGTGCACAGATAGTGCACATTGTCAGATTTATTCCTAAGTAATTCATTATATTATAATATAGTTTTAAAAATTTTAAATTTAATTCTTTATTACTCATATGTAGAAATACAGTTGATTTTTTAATTTCACCTAATTGACTGTAACTTTGTTATCACTTACAACTGAGCAAATAGTAATTTTAATATCTTTTTTTATGAATTTCATAAGTTTTTCTTTGTGATTATCAGCATTTCTAATACAAATCTGGGAGACACAAAAATAATCTGGGCACTGTTTATACATCTCTACAAATTAGAAAACTAATTTTGTTGTGCTTCCTCACATTATTTGGTCATTGCTCAGATTACAATAACCTGATTAGTTTGTGGCCTTTTAAAAGTTCTTATATCATGTTTCAGTACCCCCTGTCCCTTTCCAGTTTCACAAAAAAGAACAATCAGATTAGGATATTCCACTTTCCTTTTATTTGGAAGATTTATACAAAGGCTATTTTTTTTCTTTCTTTCTTTTTTTTTTTTTGGCTCAAATTTTATCTCTATGGTAACATTTTTTCAAAGTGTAACCACAGATTCCAGTTAGTCCTGAAATCCATCCAGCAGGTTTGTGAGATCAAACTAATATTCATGAATAATACCAAAATGTCTCCCTCTCACAATCTTTCATAAGTGCATAGTTGATTTTTCACTGGGTATATAATCTGTGATATTGCAGTGGATTGAATGTCTTATCAAATATAGGAATCCAATTTTCTTCTAACAAGTGATATATTAAAGAAACTGGAGAAAATTTAAAGCAATGACACTCATTCTCTAGAAATTTTTGTTAGATTGGAAACTAGACTTATTCTTCATAAAGACAATGCTTATTTTAGCAGATAACAGATTATAGTTGTTATATAACAAATTAATTTATAATTTTTAAAAAATTTGTTAAATTTCCCTGATAAATATACATATATTTTAAATCTTTTTTAGTTATCAATGGATACAGTACTTTTATTTTATTTATTTTACTTTCAAGTGGTGCTGAGAATTGAACCCAGTTCCTCATACATGCTAGGCTACTACCCCAGCTCAATGTTTTGAAACTGGTTTGAATGGGATTATGAGAAATATTGTTTGCATCTTTTACAAATTATGTGTCAGCAACATCAAATTGTTGTCTTGACATTCAGTGCAATGATTACTATTCGCACTACAAAAATCAGCAATTGTAACAAGTTGCACTTTTATCATGCATCCTCTTCAACAAAAACCTCCTGTTAAATATTTACCACATCACCTAATAATTGAAATATAACACTCATAATTAAAATTTTCATGTTGCCACAACCAAAAATTTTGAGAACCATTGCTACATTACATCTTTTGATACATCATCCCAGATTAAGTTTTTTTTTTTTTTTTTTTTTTTTTTTTTAAGAGAGAGTGTGAGAGAGAGAGAGGGAGAATTTTTTAACATTTATTTATTTTTTTAGTTTTCGGCAGACACAACATCTTTGTATGTGGTGCTGAGGATCGAACCCGGGCCACACGCATGCCAGGCAAGCGTGCTACCGCTTGAGCCACATCCCCGGCCCCAGGTTAAGTTTTTAATAACTTTTACTAACAGAATTTTTCCCCCAATTTCAAATTTTTGGCCAATTTTGTAGAAACATAAGGAGGTCAAATGTGCATTGTTCATAATTTTTTTAAGTCTATGCATGTGGCATTGATAAGGTATTGTAAAAAATTGGCTACTAAGATTATGAACTTCTAATACAAAATTAAATGCTTAATTCTTGATGAAATAAAAACGAATGAAAAGGTTAAGACCACTATGCTTCATACACATGCACACTTGCACACACACACACACACACACACACACACACAAATAGGAAAACCAATTTTGTTGAATCTTCTCAGAGAATGCAAAGACTATATTTTCTTCTAATATAGCAGCATGCAACAAATGCATGCATCATGCCAGTCATGTTGGTGCACACCTGTAATCCAAGTAACTTGGAAGACTGAGCAGGAGGACTCCAAGTTCAAGGCGAGCCTGAGAAACTTAGCAAACTCTGTTTCAAAACAATGGCCGTAAATATAACTCAGCATTATATTTAAAGTGTATATGTATACACTTAATATATTTGTAATTCTATTATATTAAAAAAAAACTTAAATAATAAAAGCACCCCAGGATTCAACCCCCAGTACTGCAAAATCATCATCATCATCATCACCATCAGAAAAAAGTATTCATTAGAAATTAATTACAATAAAATTCATGAACTTTAGTTTTGTTCCCACCTGTTGTCTAATAGATATATGCACTAATCGCCTCTTAGAAGTTGAAGGATTTTGGCCAAGTTATCTTCATTAGTTGTATACTTGAGATAATAGAACCAGTACTGTATAAATCACAGGGATATACTAAATATCAAATTGGAAATTAGTGTTATAATACTCTGTACATACGACAGTGCTCTGAAAATATACTATAGAATAAAACACTTATTTGTGTGTAAAAATAGTATAAAACCATAAGGGAAAAAATATAAACTACGTAAATATTTCTTTAAAGAATTATGAAAGCAATACTCCTCAAAGTTGTTTATTAATACAGTATAAAATATTATTTATTAATATAAAATTCACTTAGGAGAGTCAGCCTATAAATGATCCTGTTGTTTAAAATAGAGAAGAAATATTCTATTTTCTATTTCCATTAAAAATACAAAAAAATTAAAAAGTCAAAATTAACTGAGTTTATATGGCACTATATATCTACAAACTTTAATACACATTTATGCACTTGTAAATATTACTGCAATCTGATAGGATGAATAATCTTTTTGCATTATGATATTAGTCAAAGAATTAAAATAATATTAATATTACATTTTCTTTATTGTGCATGCCAAAAGTAATTTTAAATATTTTATGTGAAAATGAACACACAGGCATAAAGTTGAAAAGGCACATTGAAATTAATACAATTTTGTTATAAGAAATTAGCATAGTGCTAGGAAATCATAGATTCATATAATGTTGAATTTGAAGTTGTAGAATTAGGGAATTAAACAGTTTATATTAATATATTATTATAATTTAAATGGGGATTTTGAAGTATAAAAAAATCATATTTTGAGGATGCCAAATAAACATTCATTTTGAAGTGGTAAGCTAAAGTTTATAACACTTTCTATAATAAAACTCATTTTTCATGGGATGACAGGGGAGGAAATTGAAATCTGCTGCTCATTTTATAGCTGAGCAAACTTCTAAGAAGTACACGTATACATATATTTCATGTGATTCCATTTGTAAATAACTTGTTTAAGACCTATGAAATTTAGCAATCTTTACTAATCAATAAGCATTCTTTATGAAGTAATATATTTTATTGTGACCCATTTAAATAATACTTAACATTAAACTGTTTTTTATTCTCATTTTCATTGTAGCTTATTCAGTTGTTTTAGCAGCTATTAAAAACCTGAAAAAAAACATGAAATAAAATTCAAAGTGTATTTCCACATTTTTGTATTACACATTAACAAAATTTATTATTGGAAAATACACACATATAAGAAAATAATGCCTTAAAATATCTTGGGCTGTGGGTGTACTTAATTATTTAAGAAATACCTAACATTTATATATAGGTAACAAAATGTGTATTGATTTTCTTTGTGATCTTAGTTTTTATTGTTATCTTTCATTTTTCCATAGAATTAATTTAATTTGAAATGCAATGATATTTGAATAATTTGGAATTTTATTTATGTAGGTCAGCATGATCATTTAAGTTTTTTTTTAATTAATTTTTATTGTTGGTTGTTCAAAACATTACATAGTTCTTGATATATCATATTTCACATTTGATTCAAGTGGGATATGAACTCCCATTTTTACCCCTTATACAGATTGCAGAATCACATCAGTTGCACATCCATTGATTTACATATTGCCATACTTTTAATATAATATATTTTTAATATAATATAATTACAAATATATTAAGTGCATACATATACACAGTAAATTTACATACTATTATTAAAAAATGCATTGAGTACTACTTTTCACTCAAAATTTTTGGGAAAAAAAGCTATGGTCCTAAATTAAGCCTTTAATGCAAGTCTTTAGCATTACTGTTTTATTGGCAATATTTAAATAGAATCTTTTTAAAATAGAAAAATTATTCATGAGAATGAAACAAGTGAACTACGACACCTCATTAATCACGACAGGTTTTCATTTTATTTGATAGAGTCAAATTTTATCTTCATTTGATTAATTAACTTGTATCTTCAGAAGTAAATCCAGTTACTGCAAATAAATAAATAAATAAATGAACTTCAATCAGATTTTCACAGAGCTTCTCTCACCAGCATTCTTATTTTTATTGCAGTTTTACAGTCATCATTATTTATACCACATTGATTGCAGCCTCTGTCCTGCCACATTATCACTGCCAGTTACTCCTACACTTCAGCTTGCTAATTAGTCCACTCATTCATTCATCTCTGCCTCACCCTCCTGTCCAATTGCCATTTTGTGAAGTGCACATTAATGATCTGCATCCATTATAGCTTATACATCATAGTATTACTTTTTGGCCTTGTTAATCATGCTGCTGAATAAGAAGACAAAAACAAATCTATTTAAAATTATTAAACATTGATTTATCTGACTTTTGTAACTTCGAATAAAAAAATCTCATAATTGCACTTTTTAGTGTTTGTTTCAATACTTTTCAAAGACACAATGAAGATTACAGTCATTATTTTTAAGTATAGGTTCAGATTCAAACTCCAATAATTTCAATGTATGCAAAGTCAGACAAATTAAGCTCTATAAAGCCTTTCTTTCAAGAATTACACTCAATAATGACACTTCAACTGTATTAAAAGAATAATTTATTAAAGCTTTTACTCTCTAGTTTGGAAAGTATCAAGTTTGAATCCTGCTATTAAAAAAAAAAATTATTGTAAATACTGTGAAAAAGCTCTGTATTTTTTAGTGCAATAGAAAGCTTTAATTGTTTTAGCCTTTATTGGGTGATTTTCAGAGATACTTGATAAATTATCTAAGAAAAAGTCAGATATTTTGTTTTCTATAAAAAGAAATAATTAATCAAACTGACTTTGTACCTGATTTCTGTACCTTCATTAATATTGTTTCAATAACAGATCTTGGGTCTCTGTGGTGTTAGAATGCTGCACTTAACACTGTGGAAGAATGTGTTGTTTCTCAGAAGTCCTCTGGGAAAGTAACATCATGACCAAGGTTACAAAGTTTTTCAGTAAAACTTTTGTTTTCCATATTTATCAGAAATGAATACACCTAGGACAAGAAAAATAGTCACCTAGAAAAATAATAATAGTCGCCTGGAAGAGTTTTACTCTTATTTTTTCACACAAGCATTTCATATAAATTAAAGAACATACTCAAAAATTTTGAAATTTGTCATTGTGTTATGATTGGATTAAATGTGAATAAACCTGGCCCTAAGATATTAACAACATCTCATAACACAAGATATATTATTTTGTTGTCCTATACTAGCTAACAAATTCTAAACTAATATCTTAGAGAAAAAAAATATATTTCATTCTCTTTTAGAAATGTTTTTTTTCTTCATTTGTAAGAACTGTTAAACATAGAATTACACCTTTCATTATAAATTTGCATTGTCCCTTGCTTTCTGAACAAAGAATGCCTCCAAAGCTTACATTGTAATTTAAAAAAAAATGATAAACATTAGGGAATTTAGTGTAATAAATACAGGTTAACCTTTCTCTATGTTCCAAAATATTAATTACTTGAAGTACTAGAGTCTTCTTAATGACAGTCTGTCTTCTGACAAGTATTACAAATAAATACTGATTGAATAACTGTCCCAGCTAAAAACAAAATTATATTTCTGTTTTTTTAACATTGATCTAAGAGTAGAAATGCATTGAACATGGATGTACATTATGCTTTATTTTAAATAGAAATTTTAATATATTCATAACAGCATAGAAACTTGCATTGGTTAGATAAACGTCTGAGGGGAAGTCCAGAGTCAGTGGTGTCAGAGACTGCTCTGGGCGATGAAGGATATAGGACAAAGTGATGCTCCAACCCACAAAACAGTTTCAGCAATATCAACTCAAGGTCAGTGTGATGCATCCATACCCCAACCATTCTTTTCTCAGCATTATTGAAAGGAAAAGCCTGGAAATTATTTCCTTGTGTTTGACAAAATTTCAATATGTAGTTCCAGAAGAAAAGGATTCAGTTTATTTTGAAATACAACTCCAGAATGCAATTATCACTTGAAAACGTAACAATTTAATGGTATTAAATATCCCATCAATGTTTGAATTTTTATTTTGCAAATGCTGAAGTTATAAGAGTTTCTTTTTTTCCAAAAAAAGGTAATCCAAATAAAGTTTATATGTTACAATTGAATGTAAGTTGTTTTAAATATTTTTGTCTCATTGTAATTCACTTATTGAAAAAATTGAGTTAAATTTCCTTAGAATTTACTACCATCTGAATTTTGGTAATTATACCCGATGGTGCAGTTCTCTTGTTCTGCTTTCATCTATATTTTCTGGAAATTTTTGGTTATGTAGGGAGAATTAATCAAGTTCATATTCTATTTGGGAACCAACGGGAGGAAAACTACCTCACAGGTGTTTGTTTTTCATGGGGAGGCAACATATGATCCTGATGTATCTAATGTGATGCTAGCAGCCTTTGATATGTAATCCCTGAATTAGAGATTGTAAAATTGTGATATTCAAATTCTGAATTTGAATATTATATCTATACAGAAAGACTTTCACTCTCTATATAGTTTTTATAGAAAAGCTGGATTGATACTTGATTATTTTCCAATATCTTAAATTAAGAGTTAGTTTACTAGCATATCCCCAAATTGTTAAATAAGCATTGTAAGATTTGCAATAACACTATGAATGTACTCACATAGATGTGTATAGGTCAATATACTGCTGTTATAATTTGCATTAATAGGCCTCACAGGTACAGTTCTCTGAATTCAGATTCTGAGATAAGATTTAAGACTCAAAATATTGTTTAGGGAGCAATATCTCTGAAAGAAAGTGGGAGAAAGCAGAATTGGGTGAAAGAAGAAGAAATTTGCACTACAAGTCCTCTAAACCTTGATCAATTCAATATGAAATGTTGAAGCAAATGTTAAACTTCAGATTTTCCTAAGATTATGTCAGAATCCCTGGTCTTCTATAAGCTCACCTGCACAACATGCAGAGGGCTCTGGAGAATGATATTTCTATGGACAAACCATCTCCCTGCTTCTGAGGAAGGCTCTGAAAGGGCTGGCACCCAGAAACTGGTTATCATATTCCCTAGAGTCAGGCAGCAAATCCTTCCTCGGAAAATAGGGGAAATCCTGAAGCATATTTTTAAGAGAAATTTTTACATTTTAGCTATATTTCCTTAAATCTAAATTAACTATTTTTTTTCTGATGATAAAATGTAATAAGAGGATGCATTGTCATTACAGGAACAAGAAGAATCCTTGGTATGAACACCCCTCGCCCCATCCTGCTTTTTGATACAGGGTCTCTTTATGTTGCCAGGTTGATCTCAAATTTTCATTATAATTATTGCTCAAACTACAAAGCAATTCCAGTATGAGGAAAGACAAGGAGCTTTGATTTATGAAATAGAACTATTTTGTTAATAAATTTAGGCATGTTGCAAAATTCACATTGTGTACATGTATATACATATATTATAATTTAAAATGGACCTATATTTGAGTTGTATGCTAGAAATGCAATTTTTGATAGAAATTAGTAAGCAAGATTTTGAATATTTTGCTAATAAATATATGTACCCCATATCTTTGGGGACACAATTAAAACTCAGGACTTTTTTTTTTTTTTTTTTTTACAATAAAATGTTCTAAGAATCTGTGATAAACTAATTGAGGAAATGAAATAGGGAGGTCAAATAAAGTGCCTCAAGGAGACTCTGTCAGGCAGCCTGAAGCAATGGGGTATCTGGGCAGACAGCTGGGAAACAATGGTAGCTGACAGAACCAGCTGGCATTTAACAACCAGGAAAAGAATGGCTTGTATATTGTAAGAAAAGCAAACTGAACACATTAAAATGGAGAGCAAATGAAAGGCATGAAGGCAAGATCTGGCCTTTAATGCAGTCTTGTTGAGTAATGTCAGTAGACATAAAATACTGGGAAAGATTACAAGTTATAGAGCTTTTGTTTTCACCTTTTAAACTCAGTTTAAGTACGAAAACTTTTTTATGAACTGAAACTATTGGCTTAAGGTAATTTGTAGTAGGAGTGAGTTGTCCGTAGCTTTGTAAAAGTATTGCCAAATTTATACAAAAATATAACTTAAGGTGGAACTTTCCCTTTTCTTTTCATGAAAATTGAGATTTACTTCCTACAGTAGTTAAATGGAATGCTGGTTTACAGAAATATAGTTTGATAAAAAAAAAATCTAAAATCACAAAACAACTTCAACAAATGTTTGCCATCATCTACATCTAACACAATTTTAATACAATTTGAACTAAAGGAAATAACACTAGATTCTTAACTATAATCTCAATACATTGCACAACTAAAGCTTGCAAAAGAAAAGAAAGAAAAACAGAAAAAAATCAAATTATATAATTGTACATTCAAAAGTTAAAGGTAAGTTTTCTAATTGGATAGCTGTCCTCCAAGTAATGATACAGGGGCACACAGGTTTTTGTGTGTTTTGAACAATTTCTTACTTTTCCATATTTGATGAGTAATATTATCTTCAATCATCTTGTGGTTTCTATAATCTGTAGCACATGTCTAACATGATATTTGGGTAGGCGTGGTAATCCACATTGAGTCAGAGAGCAGTAAAACACAACAAAATAAAACATAAACCAAAAAAAAAAAGGAGAATTATGTTTGAGAATGTCTCCAGGCTGAGCTTGAAGTGGAGTTCATTTTTTTTACTATTCACAGTTCTTTGACTACAAACTCATCATTTGAGAAAACCTAACTGCATGTGACTGAGAAATGACTTCATCTATGCATAGGAAAAAAATACATGATTTTGGTGATTAGCTAGCAGTTTTTTCTTCTCATTTTTAACATCTTATATTTGAAACATTTATTTTCATATAATAAATCATACAACTTGACTTTTTTTCTGTTTTTTTTTTATTTTATTTTCTTTTTTTCTTTTGTTTTGTTTGTGGTTCTGGGAACTGGTCTTGGGTTTCATGCATGATAGGCAAGCACTCTACCAGAATATTTTGATTCTCATTAAATTGTTGAAAAAAAACAAAACAAGGATTCTGAAAAATCATGGTTTTATCACCCAATTTTCACTTTATTTAACATATTTCTGCCTGGTATACTCTATCATTATTACAAACTCACCTAACTTGTTACATTCACTGAAGATCTCTGTTTTTAAACTCCTATTATAAAATATATTTAATTAAGGTAAAATAGAAATTTTTACACTATATTTTTAATAATGATACTGTGCAACATTTAATTTTCACAAAGCTCAGAAAGCCTTTATATTAGACTGGTCTACGATTCAAAAACAAAAACTTATTAGGAGGCATAAACAACAGAAATTTATTTTATTACTGTTCTGAAAATTCAAAGTCCAAGATAAAGGTTCTGGCCAGTTAGTTTCTGTTCTGGGTTCTCTTTCTGACTTGTGGATAGCTGTCTTCTCACTGGGTCCTCAGGAGGTCTTTCCTGGGCATGTGCAAATATGGGTGAAGGGAGAGAAAACAAGCTAGCATGAGGCAGAAAACATGGCTCTAGTATGTCTTAAGAACACCAGTCCTGTCAGATTAGGCCCCACTGAAGTGCAGAAAACTGGGGGTTATGTGTTCAACATATGTATTTTGAAGACTGATATTTAGTCCATATCAGTTCTGAATTCATGCAAAATGACTTTCTGAAATATTAAAATACTTCTTCTAAGGAACCCTTAATGGGAAATAAATCTGTACTCTGTTCATATTGTGAATTATTGGACCTTTTTAAATGAATAAAGCAAATTATTCTCTAGACAACTTCATGAAATTTAGCCTAACTTTTGTAATTGTTTTCATTACATCCTAGTAATTTCATATACACAAAATGAGCAAGTGATTTCTTCATCTCTCTCAAGTTACCAATAGACTGTTTCTAGTGAAGAGGAAGGTCACTGCTTTATAACAAAATATTAATTATAATATATATTTATTCTGCTTTTGGAAAAGTAAAGTGGCTGAAAGAATAGGAAATATTGTCATTATTGATTCTAATAATGTCATTACTGAATCTTACTTTATCATCTATAGCCTATTTTTTCTTCCTTAAAATTAGGGTATCTAAAGAAGTTTATCTTGTAGAATTTGGAAGCAGAACAGTGGTAACCAGAGACTGGGGAGAACAGAGGTGAGGGATGAGGAAAATCAGTCAATGGGTACAATATTATTGTTTGATAGGAAAATTAAGTTATAGTATTCTTTGGCACAATAGGGTGCATATAATTAACAAAAATAGATTATACATCTCAAAAGGTCAGAAGAGAGGAATTTAAACTTATTAAACAATGGCCATAATTCCTGCCTTTGCCTTTCCTTTGAAAGACTAGATTATTAGAAAGAGATTAAAAGAATTGTGAGGATATATTTCTTTCTTTTTTTTTTACTTAGTTATACATGACAGTGCAGTGATCTTGACATATCATACATTTGAATCAGATGGGATATAATATCTCATTTTTTCTGAGTATACAGGTTGAAGAATCACATTGGTCATGCAGACACATATATACACACAATGATAATAATGTCTGTGAGATATATTTCTGCTTTCCATCTTACTCTACACTTGCTTAGGAACTTTAGTTTTCTTCTCATAAAGGCAACACCCTGCCTCACCCTACTTAATGTATTAATATGAGAAAATAATCATCAGAGACCACAATTATCATTCACTGACAGAAGCATCACTGATGATGCAAATATAATTGCCTGTTAGTGTAATAATAAAGTTGTTAGTAGCAAATTAAGTGGTATATGTGAAAACAGTTTATAAGTGAAATGAACTTGGAAATTATGGATGTTATGACATATAATAAGAACATAGATATTATATAACATATGAAAATAATATTTAGATATTTATATATGCACATATAAAATACATTATATACCACTAATATATAAAGTATATTATCTACCACTAACATAATTTATATGTTTTGATATATGTAATATATTATCATGTATTATTTATCATACATAGCTATTATATTTTTCTACCATACTAAATAATAAAATGACATTCAAAGGTGAAAGATCAAAGAAATAAATAATTTTCTTTAAAATTTTTCTAGAGCTCAATGGATGCATATTCATTAAGTGAGTGGGGTTTTGATATATTAGAGTTTGATCAGTGTGATTCTGTTGAGTCTATATTTTAAGGCTCAGAGAGCATACAATTACAACTTGTCAAATATAAAGCTTCCTAAGGCTATCACTAGATCATTTAATATAATTAGCTAATTTCATAAAGACATTTATAAAACTCCCTAGTTCAAGATAGTTGTCAGTTATTAGGAATTTACTAGTTTTAATCTTCAAGGCTATATTTGCTGCACACATTCTTTTATTGATATATTCAAAATTATGATATTGTTTTCTGAATTTCCCTAGACATATTGATTGTTTTCCTATACATCATGATCTTTACGAATTAATTTAAAAGCGTTTATATTATTATTGATGTTAAAATAACTTATAATTAATTTACAGAATGAAGAATAATAGGGATTTTAAACAATCTTTTGTTTATATAATGCTCACTATTAGTAATAAATACTACTTAAAAATATTTATGGGTGAGTATAGTACAAAGAAATAAATATATAACTTGAAGTTAAAGTATTCAATGATTACATAGTGTGACTGGAATTAAATGAAAATTTAAAATGGGCTTATACTATACACTTTATTTTAATGAATTTAAATATCATACCAGGGGCGAATATAACAAGCCTATAGAAAAAATGTATTGACTAAATTTATATTCTCTTTTTAAAAGACAAATAAATTAATATTATTTTCATTTGAAGAGCAATACATTTTTTACGCACAAAAATGTACTGCTATGTAAGTTTTGTTTCCTAAACAAAGAGCTGCTACAGTTGGAGGATAATCCTTAAGGAAATAAACAAAAAAATCCTTTTTAGTTCTGTACATGTGAACCTGGCACTTAAACTTATAATTTTAAAATAAACTCTACAAGCTATTTAATTATAGCTCTTTATGGATTGGTTATATTTTATACTACATTTAATGTTTAAGTGTCATAAATAATTCACATTTTTAACCATTGCCAGACACATTATAAAAGATCAAGAAAGACTAGCGATAGTGCATTAATGTAGGGAAAACTTGCAAATGGAAAACATTTGCAATGACCAAACAAGAGATTTTAAGTTAAATATTAAGAGATACATTTGTTTTTCTTTACCAACTAGTTTGTATATTTTCTTTTTTTTTTTTACTGCATGTTATTTCTAGTCAATGTAAAATATTTACTTCTTAGTGAAATAAATCCTGCCCTTTAACCTGAACTATTGGAGATCCTGCATATTCACTCCCAATTCCAAAAATATTCAATTGTTATGTGCCTAAATATCTCTCCTGTCATGCTTGATCTATAAAATTTACCTCATAAAAATGTATAAGAATTACATGAAAATCAATTTAATATATGCAAAGAGTGCATTTTTCTAAGTCTAGTTTAACTTGAGTCTTTACATCCATTCACATATCCAGTAATCTCCAATGAAGAGAATGCCCACATACAAGTGGGTTAATGGTTTGCTCCAATACATTATTTGAGAATTAAATTTCTTAAAAAAATACAGTATACTTCATGTCTTCTATATTGAATCATTCTTCTAAAGTCAGTTAAGTTTGACTGATTGATGCAACTGGACCTGCCCTTCAATAATCTGTTTGGATTTCAGATCTCAATTGTAGTTGAGACAGTGCTGAATCAGAGTTCATTTTATAACAGTGCTGATAAACTGATCAAATTCTTGTGATCTTTTTCATCACCGATTTTAGTTGTGTTTCATGCAAATAAACATTGTACAGACAACATGTGGTCATCTGTCTGAAGTGAAGACCTGCCACTTTCTGGAAATTCCTTTTTGAAGATACTTTCTGTTGAAGGTGAAGGTTGTATTCAAACACCAAAATTGTGTCTGCTGGTTACCGCCTCCTGCAATGTGCATATCTCAATTCCAACATCTCTATACCCTGAGTTCAACTAGCACATTTTCCTTTCCCAACCAGATGCTGCTGCAACCCAATTTGCTCTATATGTGAACCTGAACATCCAGGTTCAACATAAGTAAAACAATGCTTATTTCAAATTTATTTTAAAACTTATATTCATTTTGATACTGAATAATGTGTTAAATATCATATAAAATAGAAAATCACTGATTAACAAATGATAGCATAACTCTGACATATTATTTTAATGCTTATTAAACATATGTAACATTAAAGTAATATAATTGTCTTTTTGCAATATTTAATCTTTTAAAAATATTTCAAACAGTTACAAGAGCAAACATTTTTTGTCTGTATGTGAGAAAAATAAAGCAAATTATCTCACCCCAGTAGTAGGAAGGATGAGTATCCTTGATAATAGCAGCCAATTTCCTTATATTTAGGAAACATTATTTACAGTTTGAAATGAACATTTCATTTTTAATGCTGTTTTTATATATTTTCGCTATAATCATCACATCATACTTATTGAATGCTAGAGTTGCACATATGAAATTATTTAGCAATTTAAACTGTACCCTTATTTCACATGTACATTCTATCACTCATCACCTGTTCCCCATAATACTCTTTGAAAAGCACTGGGAAAGGAGAAAACACCCAAATGAGTATATTCTATTGATGTTATTCCTTTAAGAATAAGTTGCATTCTATTAGCATCTAGGATACATATAAGTGTCTGGTTCCTGTAGTGGTCTTTGGAACAATAGAGATGGAGCCTTTATCCACCAGCTTTTGTACACATTATTTGAAGATCATGCCAGAGAAAAACAACTTTCCTCTATGTAACAGAGTACTCGCACCTTCAAGCCTAGTGGACTCCCACTGCTTCAAGAAAGCCTGTGGCAGAAAACTAACATCCATGAACAGTAATTGAGGTGAGATACTATCAAAGTTTGTTCATGTGATCCTAAGGTACTTTCATAAGGGACTTTCCAGAGCATCAAAGGCTAAAGTCATTGCTGATTAAGAGAATGTGCTATCACATAGCCAAAACCGTCAACCATATTTCATTCTTCTCATCACTCAGATCTTCTCAGGACCCAAGTAAATCCACTCTGTGGAATATTTAGAAAGATTGGTCAGGCACAGCCTTTATAAAATCATTTTTTAGAAAGGCTATTAAAATGAAATATATCTCCTCTGGAATCTCCCTTCTTCACTCCCATCATTATTGAACACTTGAGTTTATCTGGGGTTCAGACCTTGGGGATTGACCCTGACAGTCCAACTGGAAAGGTCCAGGTCTTTGTTTTCACTACTATTGCTACCAGTTGTTTTGCTATCTACCCATCCAAGGTTATCAGATGCTATGAAGCAGGAAATGCCATAGTGGATCCCCTGAGTTTAAGACACTGACTGCCCTTTTACTCCATTCTCATGCAGAAACTGTGTGTCTTCAAAATAATCAGAATTAAATTCATTTTCTACTTTGATACTGACTGAACCATTGGACTGCTAGTCTACTTACAGGAAAAATCTCCAAGTAACTAGGTTACAGGGTTTCTGGTGTATAGGCTTATCCTCAGGGTTATTAATGTTTTCTCTCCAATGCTGTAGCAGAAATATACTTCCTTGGATGTTCAGCATATTAATTTACTTTCTATTCTGTAGGATTAGACAACATGATATTAAAAACATACGATTAGTGTGAAGGTATAAGGAACAACATAATCAAGGCTCCTGGCACTATATTGTTTCAGAAAACGGGGGTCACCATAGTTACAAAGCAAAGGTGGCTCTGTGTACTGCGGTTCTTGCCACATAAAAGTGAATTCATATTTTCATCCTTGCTAATAATGGCGACTGAAAGGAACACATGTGCCCTTTCAGTAGCTGCATGTTTAGTGTCAGAGGATTTGTTGATCTGATTCACTAAAAATAGAGCATGGGCTCAAGTTTAAGGAAATATATATTATCTCTTGTAATTCACTGGATTTGTGCAGGGAAAACATATGTGAATCTGTTCTCATTTGTCTTTGAAGACAGTGGTAGTTTGTGTAATTCCAGTAGTGATGTAATACTGTTTCTGATTTATAATGCGGAATAGGATCAGAGAAGTAGTCACAGGAGATTCATCTTAACCTTTTCTACATAAGGCAAACTGGCTTTAAATAAAACAGCCATTGTGTGAGCTCTGCCAGCCCTAAGTACCTCATTTCAATATGGGATCAAAAAACTAACCAGGAGTAGGAGCATGAACCCAGCAGACTCATTGTGCAATAGACTTAGAAAGGATTTAACCTCGCTTTACTTGCACTCTAAGAAGGGGACATGTAGGAATATTGAGTCAGAACTATTGCTTCATGTAATTGCCCTCAACATGTCTTGAGTATTGCCTTTCTTCAAGTGTACACTTACTGTGATAAGTGGACTCAAGTATTTTTTTTAAAACAATTAGTGGTTTATCTATTGCAGGTATTTGAGACCCTATGTACATTCTTCCTCTGGGAGACTTAGTTAAATCTGTATACACAAAAATATGATTTAAGATTTTAGAAACTGATGTAATAAGAACGGATTTCTTCCTATTTGGTTGTCCATCTACTGTATCAGCATGCAAACAGTATTTCTGAGGTACAGTTGCTATGATTCACATAAGATAAATTTTATCCTTTTAATGTGTGTAATTTACTGATTTCAGTATGTTTACAAGTTTTTGTGACCATAACAACTCTCTCATTTCAACGTTATTTTATCCTTCTAAAAATATTTCTGCACCTGTTAGTAAATGCTACCATTTTGTTCTCCTTGTTCCATGGCAATCACTAAACTACTTTCTGTTTTGTGGATCTGTGTGTTCCTTAAAAATAGAATAATATGACATAGCTTTTCATGACCAACTTCTTTTATTTAGTATGCTATTTCCAGGGTTCATCCAAGGTTTGAAGCATACCCATCTTTATTCCCTTTACAGTCAACTCATTTTTCCTTACATGGGTATGCCAAGATGGAAATCAGAATAAAGTAGGAGATATTAGATTCAGGAAGATTCTAGTTTAATGGAGATAGAATATATTATTTAAAAACTAATGCAGGAAAAAACAGTGTATCTACATAAAATAAAAGGAAATACTTTATATCCTAACAGATTTATTTCTACTAAAGAAAAATAGAAGAAATTGTATCATAGCATGTATCTATACACACAGAGAACTATAATTTTGAAATAATGGACATAAATGTAATTTAGTTAAAAAATATATATGCCAGAAAATCAAGATTAAAAATTATTTTTGATTTTGAAAAATAATTAGATGAGGCAGCAGAGGGCAAACATGAAGGCTCACTTTGATATTATTATTCTGTCTTGTATATCTGTTAAACTTTAATTTATGTGTTTCTTATTTCTATTGTAAATTCATTTTAATCTATAATAATTTGTTTTGCCTTAATGTTTGCTATGCCTGCTATTAATACCTCAGTTTCTTGTGTTTGTTTTTTGATTGTAAGTTTTGGATCGAAGGAACTGCTGAGCTAGAGCCAGTCCTTGTGTTTGTTTTTTGAGCATCATAACTAATTTTAAAATTTTTCCCGCATCCTTGTGTTTGATATATTTCTTTTATAATTTGCATAGAGTTATTTAAGCATGGAAAAATGGATCATACAAGGTTCCTTTAATTATAGCATCTCAAAATATTCTATAATTGAAGCTTTTATTTCCTCATTTATACAAAGCAGGAAAAACAATAAAACTGAAATCATAAATTAATGGGTTAGAAAACAGAAATATTAGAATGAATAAATCTAACAAACTCATTCTTGAAAAAGTTAATTCATTTTCTGTGTTTTCAATAGACTCATAAAACAAATACATAAATTTGTCAAATTCAAGTTAGCAAAAATTATTATACTATGTATCAGAAAATAAAAACTATATAACAATATTCTCAAAGGGATTTGAAACTTTAATGTAATGAAGGATTTAATTTGTATTTCACTTCACCTAAGACTTTTTAAAAATAAAAGCCTTTTCAAGTCTCAGCTGAAAAATATTTATGGTTTCTCCTTTTTATTAACAATTTCTGGTATTATTGCTTGATTACCAGAACACTTTGTGCTATTTCTCTTTTATGAAACAGTGTGTGTGTGTGTGTGTGTGTGTGTGTGTGTATACAATCTCCATAAATATGTGCATTTGAATATATATATGACCAATTACTGCAGGGTAAAAGTTTGTATAGCTTATGTAGGTTATTGCTTTTAATTTTCAATATCCTCTTTTAGTTTGGTTATTTAATTGACCTTTCTAAGCTAAAGAGGGTTATGTCTAGTTTTTTACTATTTTTATTTTTGTGTTTCTTTTATTTTACTTACATCTGTTTGAAGTTTGTGTCATTAAGTATAAGGTAATATCAGTGTTATATTTCCCTTATGAATTGTGACCTTTAGTAATAAAAAATGTTACATTTTTTATGCTCCATGCTTGAGCATCTGTGTTTTATATACACTGACATTAGGACTTGATCCCTTTTAGAGCTCAGTCCTCTATAGATCTGATGTTTCTGCATGTCTAGCCAACAGAGTCCTCACTTAGCTTCTCACTGCCTTATTTTTTTCCCCAAGAATTGTAGGGAGTGAAACCAGGCATTCTCTATTACTGAGCTACATCCTCAGACCTTTTTATTTTGAGACAAAGTTCTTATGAAGTTGCTGAGGCTATCCTCCAACTTGCAATCCTTCTACTTCAGCCTCCAAATCTCTGGGATTACAAGCGATTCCCAGCATTTCCAGTTGGACTAGCTTTACAAAGATGTATGCTGTAAAATCTAAAACTGAAGCCCTATATTATGTGTTGCTTTGACATCTGGGGAAGAAGAGGACCTTAAATGCTTTCTTCTCCATTCTGTTCTCACAATAAAGCTTCTCTAGTCATATCCAAGGACCTATCATATCCTGTGACCTTGCACAGTCCCTGCCTATCAAAAAAAATCAAAGTGTTCAGCACCTTTTCAGCACACAGAATGTTTCCAAGACCAATCACAACTTCCACAGAAAACAGGGGTCATTGTACTCTTGATATTACAAAGTCGGTTCCCCATAGCCTCTACCTGTTTGCTGTATTCCCTGTTGTCACCCCGCCTGGTCCTGCAAGTCAATCCATAGGCTATGAGTAAATGTGATAAGTAAATTGCTGTTGACTTCATCTGTTGCGTATTGTCTGTTTGGCTATTGCTTTATCCCTAGAGCAGAAATTCTTCTTTTACCAATGGTGTATGAGGCAATTAAAAGCAGTATGTTTGTACAGTAAATAGCTTTGAATGATAGAGAATGTGTCTGTTTTTGGAGCAACGGGTTGATTTGTTTACTGTCTAGTATAATGAGTATGTCTCTATCCAAAGCAAATGTCAGGCAGGTTTGCTAGCAGCTCATTTTTAAAGTGTCAGTTTCCTAAATTTGGAATTCCTAAACTGTGAAGCACATCCAAGTTATGGTCAGCATTCTCGTGCTTATTCTATCGAGTTTCTTGTGGGACTTTAGAAGCAAGGTTGAATCTATGTAAAGATTAAGTTAATTCTGTCTTCTGGTGTGAGTAAAAAAGTCCTTTATCTCTAATCTGAGAGTGTCCTCTTTCAACAGGCATGGAATTTGGCAGGATAATTTGCTAACTTTCAAGTAAGGCAAAAATATCAGGTCCTTCATAACTTCCTAATAATTTTGTTTTCTTTATTCAGAATTGCTGGTATATTTTTCCTCCTTCCTTTCTTTTAGCTTGTCTTAATAACTTTTTATCCTGTATGTAGTCTTGAGTTGCATTTGCCTTTGTGACATTTAAAAAATACAATAGTAGCCAGGCAAAGTGACCCTTGACTGTAATCCCAGGAACTCAGGAGGCTTAGGCAGGAGGATTATAAATTTGAGGTCAGCCTCCATTATTTAGTGATATCCTGTCTCAGAATAAAAAATACAGAGCCTGGGGTTATGGCTCAGCGGTAGAGCACTCACCTAGCATGTGTGAGGCATTGGATCCTCAGCACCACATAAAAATAAATAAACAATAAAATAAAGGTATTGTGTCCAATTGCAATTAAAATTTAAAAAAAATACAAAAGTGTTTGCAGATGTAGCTTCATTGTTCAGTCTTCAGTACCATAAAAAAGTAATTTTATTTATCTATCTTTATTAATGTGATTGCTACTCTTGGACTCAGTTTTATATTTACTGTACTGATGGTTATAATTATTGGTTTGTCTATGTAGTTTGTTATTTTATTTAAAAAAACTCTTTTATTGCTATTTTTCATTACTTTTCACTACATTTCTAGTGATTTTCTCTGAATTATGCCTTTTATAATTTTTATTATGATCTATATTTTTGTTTACTCTTTGTTGGCATTAAATGTTGATCATTTTTTCCATTTATTTCCTTATAATTCATTTATTCATTTTTTTTGAGATGGGGTCTTGCTATGTTGTTCAGGATGGTGTGTAACTTGTGAGCTAAAGAGGTTTCTCCTGCCTTATCCTCCAAAGTAGCTTACAGGTGTGTGCTGCCACACCCTGCTATTTCCTTAGCATTTATCAAGAGTTTAAATATTGGTAAATACCTACTTTCATATATTAATATTTTAAATTTTAAAACTTTTAACAAATTAAGCATGCAATATTTTCTTAGCATCTAAGTTATTCTCATTAATACCTTTCAGGAAATAAGACTTAACTCATACTAAATAAAGCATTTTTTAATTGTAATAAAGTTTATAATTCTCTCAAAATTAAATTCTGTCAAAATTGTGAGAGCATTACTTTGGTCACTTCTTACTATAAAATTTCTCAGCAGCACAATTATAATGCCAGAGTGTCAATTTCTAAATTTCCAGTAAATACTAGAAAAATAATGCACGAATCTGTTGCTAGTATCAAGGAAACTTCAAAAATTAAAAACTAATAAAAAAATTCAAATGGTTTGAGGAAAGCTATTGGGATGGAATTAAGCAATATTTTCTTTAAACTCAAGAAAGCTTTTTCTCTTTCAGTAAAATTAAGAAACCAGAAATTACAGATTCTCTCAAGGAAAGATCCTTTCTTGTTTACAAAGTAGTCCAGTTTGTGAAGAGTAAATCCAGATACTACCCACATCAAAGCTGGACCCTGATTCCTACAGTTATTCTGCCATAACAGGTTACATGTGTCTCTCAGATCTATCAAAGATAAAATTTCACTGGACAATTGAAAAAAGTCAAGGAAGACTATGCAAGACTGCTTTAATCAAGGAGAGAACAGAACTCAAGGTAAAACCTAAGGTGATAGAGGAACTGGGAGAAGCCAGTGGCTCAGTGGTAGATCATTTGTCTATCATGTGTAAGGTCCTGGGTTAGATCCAAGAACCAATAAAAGTAAAAAAGTGAAGAAAGAAGTAAAAGGCCAAAATTTGTGTTAGTATTGACATAGACAGGTGAGCCATGAAGAAGCATTAAAGGAAGCTAAGGATGAGACTGATCAAAATGAGATGAGATGAGACTCTCCATCTCTGTTAGAGAACTTGTGGTGATAAGTTTAGTTTCTACCCTGTCACAGAGATTAGGAGACAGGAACTTGCTATGGTTTGAATGTCCTCCACTAAATAGGTGATAGAAATTTAATCCCCAAATCAAAACCATTAGGAATTTGGCCTAATGAGAGATGATTAGACCCTGCAGGCTCTGAAATCATAAATGAATTGATGGCATTGTTTGTAGGAATGGGTTCTTTATAAAAAGTCAAGTTTAAGTCCCTCTTACTATCTCTCACCCCAGCCTTCTACCGTGGGATAATACATCAAGAAAGCCCTTGATGTTAGACTTACCAACTTCCATAAGTGTAAAAAAAAATGTGTTTCTGTTCTTTATAAATTTTCCAGGCTGAGGAATTCTATTACAGTAACACAAAATAGACTAAAACTGGGGTTTATTTTTACTAAATGACTACATTCCAAGGGATTGGCTCAAAGTCCTTGAGAAGGTTGGTTGTAAACCTGACAAGAAAGTGGAAGACTATTTAATATTATATTCTCAGAGGGGTAGGGAAATAATTTATAATTGCAAGTTTTCTAAAGTAGCTGCTCTAAGATCAGAGGTAAGAAGCTATACTCAGGAGTAAATCTATCTAAAACTTTGTTGAGGCAAGGGAAATGTTAAGTTCATCTTGATCAGTTTCAATAATTGTATTCCACATACCTTAAAAATATGGTTATGTCTTTTTCTCTTCTACAAAATTTTGAGTTCTGACAACAGATCATTTAGTCAACTATATGGTAGGGCCTTTTGTAGAATTTTGTTCCCTTCTTCCTATTTATGTTCCTTAGTTATATCTTCTCTTACTGACAATGTGAAGCCTTTGTGAGTATTTATTTCCCCAGTAGAACATTAGCACTTATGACAGAAGCTGAGACTTGCAAAATTCTTTGTGCATTGGGATTTTCTGCCTTGCTATATTTTAGGACTTGATGCCACCAAATGGAGAAGCATGGATTAGCCTACTGGTGGAAAAGAGAACTGCATGGGAATAGGGACATAGTGTCTGACCTTAGAATCTCTTGGATCAAATAGTCTACAAAATGCAGTGATCTATGTGAAGACTTACTGTACATTCAGGTTCAGCTGGACCACTAGCACACACAGACTTTAGGAAGGCTGATCCACAACAACAACAAAAACTCCACTCTAGTACAGATCTCAAAAAAAGTAACACATAATGATTACTGCACATCACTAGGTTTTAGGGTATTTGTTTAGTGCTAAGAATTAATTAATACTCTCTTTGTAGTCATCACCTCAATGTTTATGATAAGTGTCCAGTTACTTTTCTGAGTAAATAGATTAGTAATGTAAATTTTGAAGAATAAATTACATCTTATGTGAGAATGAGAAATCAGAGATTAAGTTGTGTAGCTTAAAACCTATAATTTGCATAAAATAGTTAACATGGACATATATCCCCATTCAAGTTTCTGGTGGGGTTAGAGTCGATAGAATTTAACATAATTTTTAAAATACATATTTACCAAAGGAATGGCATATACAGTTCATGTCAAACTTATATTAAATAAGATTAATACAGTAAACTGTCAATATTTTATAGATTATGCTGAAATGTTGTTCAGTCTCCTTTTAACGTTGACTTAGGTGTTGGTTTAGTGTGAACCTACTTTAGTCTAATCTGTGAGAACCACAACAATTAAGAAAGCAGGCATATCTGTGTTGACACTACACACATATTATATACACACACACACACAAAAGTGTTTATTATTTATACCTCTAATGTTCATGTTATTTAGTCTATAACCAGCAATGACACTCAGCTTGAAATGCTTGTTTTCTTATTCGTTAACAATTTCTGAACTCAAATTACATTTCCTCTACCTTAACATTTGATTTTTATAAAGGTTCAATCAGATCAATTATGTTATTACAGTTTGTCTGATGGTTTATTGTTTGCAAAAATTTTTAGTTCCATTTTATTTTGTATATCTGTTATTTATTCTATGTTCACAGCTTTTAACATAATAAATACTAAATGAAGGCTGCTAAATTCAATTTGTTTAAGTAGATAACAATGACTAAAAATGAAAATCTATAATATTTTATGTGCTAAATGAAATTTTATAAATCTAAATATTAAGTATTTTTGTAGATGATATTAATAAAGATCAACTACCACTATCAATATAGACATTCAATCATCAATCTTTTCAAAAAGTTAACAATGGCTATACCTTCATATTCATATATTTTAGTTGGCTACATGCTTATCTGTAATTTCTAATTCTAATGAAATAAGCATGCACTTGATTTGCAACAAGAAAAAGAGTTTTTATTCTGTTATTTTAACAAAATGATATTCTCATAGTTTTTTAAGTAATGAAATTTTTCATCCAATTCATATTTTTTCTTGTTTTTGTTTCAGAACTGTGGCACTGTATAACTGAGCTACATTCCTGTCCTTTTTTGTTTTTTTAACTTGAGATTGGGTCTTGTTAAATTGCTCAGGCTGACCTCCAAGTTGGAATCCTCCTGCCTCAGCTTCTTGAGAGTTGGAAATAGTGTGTACTATCATGTTTAGCTCCAATTCAGTTTTTTAAAAATATGTAGTATTATTGAAATCTTTCTGGCTAGGACATAACTACCTTTAAGTTGGAAAATTCTTGGCTTTTTAAAAATTAGATAGCAGATGTGGTCAATGTTGCTCCAATATCTCTAAATACTACAGCATAAGTCAGTCTTACTGGCACAAGGCAGCATCTACCTTTCTTCCTGCATTCTTGCCAATTTCAGAGTTTCTCCTTGGGATTACTCTCCAGATTCTACAGGAGCTGACATGATGTTCCACCTGTATTGCTGAATTTTCTGCATCATTTTTTTTTCCTACCCAATTCACTGCCACTTCCCATAAATGGTTAGAACAGAGTAATTTATTTAGAATCTTGTTCTGATTTTAGAAATGTTATCATTGTGAGTTGTTTCCTTCTACATGCTACCATCAGGAGGGTATGTAGCCAATGAAAAAAATTTGTTGTGAATTTGACTCAATAGTATATAGTATTACATATTGATGATATTTACATAAAATTTTAACTGAAAAATAAGTAGTTAAAAAATTAACTAAAAATAAGTACTTTAACATTTTAATAAAAAATGAAGAATCTATTTCTTTTCTCAGAACTAAAGGAAGATTTCATTCACTGAATTTACTTTTGTGCAAATTAAAGACTAGCAGTCCAACAGCAGCTTCTTGAGTAAGTTAATTTTAATATAGAATGGGGAAGAAGTGCATTTAATGAGCAGACACTGTCAGATGGTATCTTCCTTAATGTTGACAACAACCCTTTTAAAACATGGAGGCAGAGACAGACGCTTAGTTAATAAAGGATATTATCATAGGCTGCTATTGTGAAGTATCTCTTTCATTCTGTGGTTTGCAGTTGCTCTTTATAAACTGAAACAAAAATGAAATCATGTTGAAAATATTTTACTGTATCTTTATAATATTCAGATTCTAGTGTCTTAAGTACACACACATATGTAAATTTCATATACATAAAAATACTTAGTCATAGCATTAATTCATTTTAATTTCAAGTGAGATTGTGTTTCTCATATATTACTAAGTCCCTCAAACATTAAGGTTTAAAATTTTCTTTCTTCAAATAAGACATTATTTGACATCTGATATTTAGTTATTACTTTTTTATACTATAAGTTATGAATGTAAAATCACTACTTTCTCATGGTTATAATATTTAGAAGTAGAGTTATTATCTAGTTAGCATTTTAGGTGACTTCACAGCAAAGTAGATTTTATTTTAGGTATAAAACAGTAAGAAGAGGTGCTATCAAAACATTTTATGTCTTTGCATGACATAAAACTCTGTTCCATGAATAAAACTTTAGTTTTTCTTCAAACACCAAAGTGTTGGGAAATTTTTAGAATATGTTCAAGGACACAACACATTTTAGTAGGAAAAAAAAGAATTAAAAATTACTAAAAGTACTGAATAAAAAATATAATGCAGATTTTTTCTTATTCTACTAACTTAGTGGAGGATCTTAGCAAGTTAACTAGTATTGTGATATATTTTAAAAATCTATTCTGAAAGTAATATTAACATGATTACCAAATAGAATTTTGCAATTTGAGCTAAACTTTGGTGCGTCCTTTCCATAAGCATGACTACTATTTACTATTTTCACATAGAAACGTTAAAAGTCATATGTTTAGGCACCTAATATGATTTGTAACTACAACTACTAAACATGTTTTTTTTTGTGTGTGTGTGTGTGAACCATTTTCAAATTGCAGTGAACATGTGTGTTAAGGACATAAATCACCACTAAATACAACATTCTTATTAAATAAACATTCTACATCCTAATAATATTTATATGACTTACCAATTCACTGGCTTCCAGGAAACTGATTCCAAGAGAGTTTTCCACTTGACAAATAAAGTCTCCAGAGAACTTTTATTTAAATTAGAGAACAGAAAATAAAATGAACTAAATAAAATTCTAAAGACAGAATCAATAGTTTATAATTATATATAGCCAAATATCAACTTGATTGGGTTCTGAAAAAAAAACCAAATATATTTGTCTGTACAGTACCTTCCATCTATCATTGCTAAATTTTAATCTAATCAGAATCTGAAAAGCTTTTATTTTTTCTTTAAAACTTCCAGCTTCTCCAGTACTTTTATCCTCATTTTCATATGTCTCACAGCCCCTCACATCTTACATAATGTGGCTAAGTTATTAAGGTCTTGTGACAATGAGAATTATTTTCTTAAAAAAAATGTTAGTACAAAGATTGGCACATTATTGCACAAGCAAGAGTAGCAAATACTAGACACCAGAGTTTTCATTAAAGTCTTGCTTACACACACCTTTTTTATTTCACCTTTAAACATTTGGATAACAAAAATAACTTTATAGAAAGATCTTTCTTTTTAAAGGCCACTTTTTATGCTGAGCAATAGTATATCTATCTTCATTACATTTTTTTCTAATGTATTTGAAACTACAGTTCTTCATACATGAGATTGCATTGTATGGGGAATATTTATTTTTCTGCTCGTTACATTGTATTATATAAATAAAAAATACAGAGTACCTAAAATCTTCAAATTCTGTTTTATTTATTTATTTATTTGGTACCAGAGATTGAACCCAGAAGCACTTAACTACTTAGCCACATCCCCAGACCTTTTGTTACATATTGTTTAGGACAGGGTCTCGCTGAGTTGCTGAGTTGCTAAATGCCTTATCAATTTGCAGAGGCTACCTTTGAACTTGGGATCCTCCTGCCTCAGCCTCCAGAGCCTCTGGGATTAGTGGCATGTGCCATACTGCCTGACTTCAAATTCTTTTGATTTCTTCCTCGTAAAAGTTGATTTTATTCTATGTCTGCGAATGTGTACAAAACCACATGTTAAACACACACACATACACACACACAAACACATACAACTTGTGTTCTGAACATTCACAAAGATGATGTTCACAATTGAGTCAGAACAAATATTAAAGGACTGGATTAAATTCTGTACTCACTCATTTGGAATTTTAATTCTAAAAGGGCCCTAATTAAATTTGGAAAATCTGAAAACTAGAATATGCTTTATTTATCTTTTCCATGTTATATTTTCCAAGTGATTACAGTTAGCATAAACCATAACAAAATTTATTTAAAATTAAATAAACTTTATAATAACTCTAAAATGCTGAAACAAAGACAAATCATATAATACAAGATACAATCACCAAAGTTAGGTCAATGCAGGCATATTTTCAAGCCTTTTTAACTTTTTCTGTTGGGCATAGATTTTTCATTGTTTTTTATTGCCAAACAGAAATAGAAGGAAATAGAGTCAGTTACAGAACTCACAAGGTTCATAAGACAACAAAAGGGATTCTCAAGAGGACAATTATCCCCAGGATGGAGGCTCCGGCAATGTTTCATTCAAAAGTTCTCAACATGAAGACACTATATAATGCAATTACTGGATTTTCTCAAAGTAATCCATCTAGTAAAAAAACAGCAGGGGGACTCATAAGGTTATTTCTTGTTATAATAAAATTGCAGGTTTGTCCTACAGTGTCTGGACTTAGTGAAGAGTCTTATAATTAGAACTATGCTTGCTCATGAAAGCTGCCTTACTTCTTACAGTGTGTCTCGATTATGATAATGATGATGATGATTGTTTTAGATTTAGCCAGATTGGTATTCCTCAATTCTTTTTTTTTTTTCATTAATGCTTGCTTAAGGAGAAAATTTTATATTTTCCTAATTAACCCTGCAATGGAGAGTTTAATAACATAAATATATTGTTTTTATATCTTTTTATGCACTCTATGTGTATCTCTGTTTTCAACAAACAGTAAGATTATTTTGCCTCCCCTGTATTTTTACCTTTTTTTTGGTACAATATTATACCCATTGAGAAATCATGTGCTAGAGAATCTCACTTTTTTGTTCTGATATTAATGAATCCTTACAATATAGTTTCCACGTATATTACTCCACCCTAGATCTCAGCACCAAAAGAATAAGAAATAAAGAAGGCGAAATGTACCTCCTCCTAGCTTACCTAGAGCAACTTGCCAATACAGAATTTGGTAAAGATCATCCAATAGCAAAATTAGTAAATCAGGTTGACATTTCTATGATGGTTTGATTTATTCCAGATTTTAGATACACAGAGAAACTGCACATTCTTCTTATTTGAGTTTTCAAATATATTATCAGTTTTAAGATCAATACTATACTAATTGTCATTGTGCATCAAGGTACTCTGTATAACAGTGCAGTACAAAGATCTTGTGTACTGTAATAAAAGGAGAAAGCATTTTTTTATGCTCATATAAAACTTGAGTGTGCAACAGAAAATCTATAGTGGAAATCAAGGCCTCTGGATTTTGGATCTTCATCTGTGAAACATGTAAAATAAAATTCCTACTGGTGCTATTTATTTCCTACACAGTGGATGTAACCTTTATCTGAAATGGTGGGAAAGTCCATTTTATAATTTCCTTTTTTTCCATACAAGTTTTTTTATGGAATAAAGGACACACATAGAGTTTGTATATCTTGAAACTATATTTTACTACTTAATTTTCATATTACATTGAAGGAAAAAGTGAATTCTTTTTTTTTTCAAAATTTACTTTGTGTCTTAGATTATAATCTCTAAAAGTTATTTTATCCATTACTACTTATTTGTATGTGTTAGGCCTGATCTTGATCCTCAGATCTCTGCCCTTAAGATTCTTCATGATGAGAATGGAATAACTGGGTATTCTTTTTACCTAAGAATTACCATACATTTTCCGAAATGAAATAGACTAGTGTTTTAGTCAGCTTTTTCACTGCTATGACTAAAGACCTGATCAGAACAATTGTAGAAGTGTAAACGTTTATTTGAGGGCTTGTGGTTTCCAAGGTATTAATCCATAGAAGGCCAACTCCATTCCTCGGGTCTCAAGGGGAGGCAGAACATGATGGTAGAAGAGTGTAGCAGATGGAAGTGGCGCATATGATGATCAGGAAGCAAAAAAGAGAGATCTCCACTTGCCAAATACAAATACATACCACAAAGCCATGCCCCTGCCCCGTCCCCTCCTCCAGCCACACTCTATCTGCCTTCAGTTACCATTCAATTAATCTCATCAGGTGACTATTTCACTGATTGGGTTAAGGGTCTCATAACCCTATCATTTCTCCTCTAAACCTTCATTCATTGTATCACACATGAGCTTTAGAAAGACGGCTTGCTTCCAAACCTTAACAACTAGGAACTGAATTCCAAAGTATGCACTGGAAGGTCATAAACTGACAAGCAAAATAAATTAGAAATATTAGCATTTCTCTGGGTAATTGAATTTATGACAATAGTATGGGGAAATAGAAATTTAGTAATCTTTCAACAAGATTAAAGATGGAAAAAGATACTGTCTTACATGATGTAGTCAACAACAGTCTGGCAGCTTAGTGATCAAAACAAATTTAGGTTTCTTTTTTTTTTTTTTACTAAATTTTAAGCTGGTTGGACCGCTTTAATAAAAACTATTTCCATTTCTTCAATCTAATAAAGTCTTCCAGACATTCAGAACAACTGACTTAAAGCAAATTTAAATGAGCTGATATTTTTAAAAGGGAGGGGAGAAGGGTGAAAAGAAAGCAGGGTGGGAGGGAGGGAAGAAGGAAGAAAAGAAGAAAGAAAGAGCCAGGCTTGATGGCACATGCCTGTATTCCCAGAGGCTCAGGAGTCTGAGGCAGTTCAGTGTCAGCCTCAGCAATAGTGAGGTGCTAAGCATCTCAGTGAGACCCTGTCTCTAAATGAAATACAAAGTATGGCTGTTGATGTGTCTCAGTGGTCGAGTGCCCCTGAGTTCAATACCTGGTACAAAAAAAAAAAAAAAAAGAAAAGAAAGTAAAAGAAAGAGAAAAAGAAAAGAAAGAAAGAAGGAGAAAAAAAGAAGAGAGAATGTTATGAGTTTCAACAAAGATTAGTTTTATCCATAAAAGAAAATAATCAATATTAAAGCAAAAAAGGTTGAGACAGGTAAGGTAACTTCAGCTCCATATTACTTCCCAAATATTTTTCATGTCTTAAACTATCAGGTTGTTTGCTTTAAGTAGTATGACCTGAATAATAAAGTGAGACATAATGGATGCTACAAATATACTTTTAGTGTTATTCATTTATAAAACATATAAACAGTTCCTATTTATCCCACCTCAAAACATCTCATTTTATTCATATTTCTGTGCATATTCCTTTTCCCCCAAATACCATCACTTCTCACAAAACAGATTGGTATAACCTCCTTCCATTTGTAACTGGTTTTATAAAAGGTAAGGCATATCATATAAACCATTTTGCAACAAATTATGTGAAAGCTTTGCATTAAATTAAAAGTTAAATTCAAAGTCACTATTGTCCTGCATGTTAGGGTGCTGGCCTCTACCTTTGACCTTATCTCCTGTGAACTTGCACTCTTTATTGGTCACTGTGCTGTAACTATGCTGCTTGCTGCTCTTTAAACTTGCCAGATTCATGCCTACCTCACCACTTTTGCACTTTCTGCCTCTGGAATGAATATGCATTCTTAAGAACAAAGTAGTTGATTGCTTTTCTTTTGATCTCTTCTTAAATATGCATAAGAATTTGCAACTTATAAATTACTTTTTCCTTTGTAACCATTTTCATTTTATTTTCCTTATAGTATATGTTTTATATATTTCTCTTTATTTATAGAGGTGTCAAAGTCTTGATTGTCTTGCTCATCACTGGGTTTTCCTTGGCATTTAAATGTTACTAAATAAAAATATAATAATTAATTGTTTTACCAATTTTACCAATAAAAACAATTAATTAGTTTAATTAATTGTTGTACCAATAAAAAACAATTAATTAAAATTAAAAAAGCATTCATAAAAGACTAAGTGACATAGACAATCAAATCCTATGAGAAAATATTTTTGTTCAGTTTTTTTGTGTCAAACCAAATTATAATTTTTGGGAAAGACAAATATAACTTCTAGAATATGATATTATTTCTTTATGAAAACTTGTTTTTGACAATTTGAAAAGTAAATCCACCTAATATAACTTAGAACTTACAAAACAGCCGGCTGTAATAATAGCAGGTAAGGAAATTTTATTTTTCTTATAACCCCAAACCTAACAAAATTGGAAATATTTAGTGCTATATCTCTTATTCTATCCTAGATTTACTTTTTTTTTTAACTTGGAGGCAAGTTATTCAATTTCATGATCTAATTCTTAAATATTTTTTAAGCATTCAAGCCTTTTCCTTTCAAATAATACATTATGTGCACTCCAAAATTAAGATTGAATCCTCTCAGGTGGACATGGTGGTGTCTGAAATATGCTCTTCTTTTTCTACACTCCAGGCTTGGCAAGCCCAGAAAGAGATCTAAACACCTTAATTGTACAACATGCAGAAATGTTGCTGCATTACCATTCTTTCCCTGAATTCTGACTGAAGAGATTTTTTGCCAAAAGATTGATAGGTATCTGGGTAACTTTTTTTATATCTATGCAACCCATATTGCTCATATATTACACATGAACAGGAATGTTTGTATTAGATCATTAAATTTTGAAAGTTAGGAATATTGATATGGATTTCACCTGATGAAAATATAAACATAGTCAATTCTGTGTTCTGCATATAAGTCAAAATAATGCACCTCATTCTAAGACAAGTTACCAATCTCTCCATATGTTATATGAGGGTTGGAAAGCTCATATTTTATAACAAAATTGATGTTTGGCCAATATCAATATTTTATGCAAATGTCTCATATATTTTTCAAGGACCAGTATGTTTGACTACTTCAGGAAATGTAAGATGAAGAAGAACATATTGAAATAATATAACTTTAATCTCATACTGTCAGTATACAATCCATCAACCAGTAGATTATGAGATTGAAGAAAACATTTTTAAAAATCTATGTCTCAGGGGCAAATTGTTAGAACTTACACCAATATACCTAAGTCTAACATAAATATTCTTGTAATTTGATAAATATCAAGGAAAGCAAGAATATTTATTTCATAATACTAAAATCAACAGTCTAATATTTCATATTTAAATGTTTAGTATTATTTGAAAAATTAGGTGGTCTAAAGTCCTGAAGGAGGAGTGGCGTCGGCGAAATGATGAGACAGGAGTCGTTCCGTTTGAGCAATCTCCAGAGAGAGAGCTAAAACTGCTTTCTCTGGGTCCCCTTTTTATTACAATTTTTCTCATCATTATAGATTCACAATACGTCATTGATTATATAATTTAAAACTTTGCCAAGACATGACATTTCCTTAACCATGATTGAGAGCACACCAATCTACATTCTTCCAGGATATGACCCCCAGCCATACAATCATCAAAGTACAAAATCATCAATAAAACATGTCACCAGTTTACATCCTTCAGATTTTCCCAAGATTTACTATTTTTCCCAAGATATGTTATTTCCTTATTAACTAATGCCAAACTACGTAACCAGACTCTAAGTCTCCTAGCCAATCATTAACCCAAAGTACACTTGTAATTTATTTCTAATTTAAAATTCCCATCTAAAAAAGTCCCTTTAAATCTTATATTTAAAATATCCTAAAGTTTATGAATCATCCTTAAAACATATCAGAAACCTATACAACTAAAGACTTAAGAATTTCTAAACTTAAGAATCTAAATAAAATAATATTTCTAACATTATTTTAAAACTGTGTCTTATAAACCTATTTTAATTGATTCCTAAATTTATTCTCATAAAACTGGTTGAGCTGCTTTCTCGAAGAGTTTCTTTGTTTCTCAGTCAAGGTACACTAGTTCTCAAAGAGTTTGTTTCTCAGTCAAGGTGCACTAGTTCTCAAAGAATTTGTTTTTCAGAGGATGATTGTTGTCCATTATTAGGTTTGTCCACAATGTACTAAGATAGAAGAATAGCCTTTTACTTTGTCCTTGATATGCTGAGGGGTGGGTAGAACGGCCTCCAAGGCTTGAACTACCTGTTCTGTTCTAGCCATCTGAAATTTAATTTGTTTGGCATTTAACATACTCATGCCTCCTGTGAGAAACATAAGCATGAAAATGCAAAGTCCCAATTACATAAAAAAGGGTCTCATGGTTTCGGTTACCCACCAACCAGCGTGGCTTTGCCAGCATTCATCCTCACTGTGACCCTGTCAAGACAGTGGGAGAGCGGCTTTGCCAACACTTTTTCTCACTGTGACCATGTCAAGACAGTGAGTGGGGGATCGCCTCCACCACATATAGTTTAATTATATTGTTTATGCATATTTGTAAACAATAAATGTGTGTGTGTATATGTGAAGGAAAAATATATTTGAGGCTCAAAATTTCAGAGGATTCTGTCCATAGACAACAAACTCCATTGCTCTGGGCTGTAGGTGAGGCAGAATATCATTGCAAAAATGTGTGGTGGAGGAAATCAACTCAGAAAATTGCCATCAGGAAGCAGAAAGAGAGCTCCACTCACCAGGGAAAAAATGTATAACCCAAAGTCATGCCCCCAGTGACTTACCTCTTCTGGCCAAACTCTACCTGTCTATAGTTATCACCTAGTGAATCCATTCAAGTGGATGAATGCACTGGTTAAATTTAATCTCTTCATAACCTAATCATTACAACTCTAAACTTTATTGCATCATCTCACACATGAGCTTAGGGGGGACACCTCATAATTAAACCAAAACATTCTGCTTTAACATTACTGGCATCTCTTAATCTCTAGGGTCTCCACTGAAGCTTTGACTTTTTTCTCATATCTTCATGGATTACCTCTCAGGGGCAGCCCACAGTGAAGCCAACCTTGCTCCTGCCTCCTCTCTTAAGCTTTTCTCTGAAATCTCAGTAGAAGCCTCATGACCCCTAACTCCTGCATTCTTCATTTCTGCAGAGCCATAACCATGTAATTGACACTAGGGTTATTCACCATCTTGAATAGTAGCCAAGCCTCTAGATCTTGCCTGCCTCCCACATGGATGGTGGAAATGGGGTTCCCCTTGGTGAAACAGGCTGGCTGAGAAATAAAACCTAGAAAAAATAGAACAACAAAGAAAACACAGGACACAGAAAATAATTTCAAAAGCTGATACAGGATGGGCAAGCTGATCAGAAGAATCCAGCTTCTAGATTATAGCAAAATGGATCCCTCACCTGCTTTATTTACATCAAGAAACATCAAAGGCCTTCCATAAAATGTTCTTCTCAAAAAAAAAAAAAAAAAAAAATATATATATATATATATATATATATATAATTTAAAAGATGGGCTGTCCAGTCCCCAATAGGTTATGCCCATCTCTGGAGCTACTTTGAGGGGTCTTCCTACCAGAACAGAGATAAGGTCATGTGCACAGGGCAATCTATTGCCATGAGAGGCCCATGGAGAGTTCACAATGCCAATCTTAAATCTCCTTGGCTACCATACTGAGAAAAGACCCTCATGTAATTCACAGATGGCTTCCCACATCTAGGGACCATGGTTGCAGCTGTCTGTGAGTGCTTGGGAAATTGAGCTTGATGAAAAAAACTTCTTTGCAAGCAGGGTGTCCCCATGATCTCTTTTCAAAGACATTTTTACCTTTATAACCTTTAGCCTGAAATGGGTGTCGTCTTGCTAACTCCTGAGAAAACTTTCTGTCATTTTTCCTGTTGCTTCTGGGTAAAATATTTAGCATCTTTTTTAAAAATAAATGTATTTTTTAAGAGAAAGGGAGAGAGAAAGAGATAGAGATAGAAAGATAGAGTGAGAGAGCGAAAGAGAGAGATGGAATTTTTTTTAATATTTATTGTTTAGTTTTCGGCAGACACAACATATTTATTTTATTTGTATGTGGTGCTGAGGATCGAACCCAGGGCCATGGGCATGCCAGGCAAGCGCACTACCCCTTGAGCCACATCCCCAGCCCATTTAGCATCTCTTTAGTGAATGTGATATTTTTAATAACCACAACTTACTTAGCCCAAATTTTACTCAAACTTTTCTGGCCAAACTTCAAATATTTCTGCTTTGCTTTCTCCTACTGATTATTACAATGAACTTGGTTAATAGCAACCAGCAATACTCATGACATTCCTTGTGCTGTTGCTTTAAAATTTCCTCTGTCAGATTAATTAGTCCATCACATTTTTATTCAGCCTCAGAGAAAGTCTCAGGGCATGGGCAAACTATAGACAACTTCTTTCCCAGAAAGTAACATGAATGGTCTGTAGTTCAATTTCCAAAAGAGTCCCTCTTCTACTCTAAAATCTCATGAACTCAGTCTTTATTCTCTACAGTTCTGTTGGCATTATAATCTTTTTGTAAAAGCTTCCAAAGCTTTTCCAGTTTGCACTATTAGACTTTCAAAATTCCTTTCCCCACAAATGAGCCCCAAATTCTTCTGAATCACAGAGTATGGTTATTCACAGCAACAATCCCCCTTCTCAGTACCAATGTTTTCTTTAGTTAGCTTTTTAACCACTGTGGCCATAAAAACCTAATGAGAACAGTTTTAGAGGAAGAACAGCTTAATTGATTTATGATTTCAGAGATCTCAGTCTATAGTCAGCCAACTACATAGTTTAGAGTTGGTATTGAAGTAGAACATCATAATGGAAGAGTATGTCAGAGAAAAGTATCTAAGGACATGGCATTTAGGAAGAAGAGGTAAAAAAATGAAAATTTCAGAAAGTTACTAAAACCAAGTATTTTATTATGGATTTTTAGCAAATCTAATTAAATTGCTTTGTGCATCTAACGAGGTAAGGCCATAGTAACTTTTAAAACATGGACCTTTATCTTTAAATTGGTTGGAATTCATCCCATTAAAAAACTGTGTATATTATTATTGAAAAAAAAAGAAAAGAATTTACATAACAATTATCCAGAAAATGCAAATCCCAATAGTGTCCAGATTCCAAGACAAAGTATGATCTCACATAGAATTATATTTTAATTCTAGATAATTCATGGCCACCATAGAATGCACTGTTTTTTTTACCCATTAACCCTACTAATGGCCATTTTTATTGTACATTATGGTTACTCCTGAATTAATGCAAAACTTTCTACAGCATTGCTAAAGTTTATCTCCACGCATATTCAATGTGTTTAGAAATCAAATCTTCACATAGCTATCTTTATGTTCAGTCATTTTAAGAATAATAGCAATGACACTGCTTAGATTTTATATCAGGAAATTAAAAAAATACATTTCAGGTATTTTTTTTGCTTTTGTTTTGCTTTCTTTTTACAATTACCAGAGATTATGCCTGGAATAAATAAATAGTCTATGCAGGCCATATGTTTCCACGGAGAATAGAAATTAAATTATTTTTAAAGATGAAAACTATCACTGAAACTACTAACCAGTTTAAAACACTAGCAACTGGGAAAGTGAACTTCACTGAAAAGATACACAGATTTTGGGACTATCAAGAAATAGCACTGAGTTTCATAATATTTGCTCTTTTCCCAGAAGTCAAAAGCATATTTTTAACAGATTAAAATTAAAGATATTCTTTCACTTTAACAGTGTGGGTTTGTTATGAAAAGTCTGATGTTAGAATGAATTCCCAAATATCTACTATGCAGATAAATAAGTGTTGTTATTCTTAAAAAACATGCAGCAGGTCAGTCACCGATTATCTTTCAATATGCTTGAGCATGATGTACCTTATTGATGGATAAAAGATATGAATATATGACTGGTTCAGTATCAATACATTAAAATGATTGTATTATTAGCCTCCTTTTCACATATTGATAGTCAGAAATATAAAGGCTGTGGATTTTGCAAAGAATTAAATTACTATGTTTGTCCCAATCAATTTTTGTTTTATGAAGAAAATTAGACTCACATACAAACAATGTCATTTAACAAAGTCTGGTCATCCTATGAGAGAATTTTACACAGTTTGGTATATGGATAGGAAAAGTGGGGGCTATAAATTACAATATAAGTGAAAATAGAAAGAAAAGAATAAAAAGAAAGAAAAGATGTTGAATCTTTGAAATGAAATGTTAAAAGAGATTTTGGAGAGTTATTCTATATTCTAACAATAAAGAAGCAGTATGAAAACTCTTAAATGAGAATTCTAGATATTGTTGATTCTTCAATTCATCAATTTTATTTTTCTTAATAATTGTTTGTATGTTAATTAGTCATTTAATTAATTATGCATTTCAACCCCAGTTACCCAATAATTAGCTACTAATTCCTGAGGTTTGTGTTTGATAATTTGGTAAAATGGAGTGTCCTCTTTATTAAAATAACTGAAGTATTATGACTTTTGCCAGTAAATGGATGAATTTGGAGACTATCAACTAAGTGAAATAAACCAATCTCCCAAAAACAAAAGTCAAATGTTCTCTCTGATATGCAAATACTAAAACACAAAAATGGGAGGGAGGGGGGGCAATTCAGTGGATTAGACAAAGGGTAGTGAAAGGGAGGAAGGGGAGATGGGAATAAGAAAGACAATGAAATGAATTGGACTTAACTTTCATATGTTCATCTATGAATACACTATTAGTGAAACTCCACATCATGTACAACTCGAGAATGGGATCCTAATTAGAATAGGTTATACTCCATGTATGTAAAATATGTCAAAATACAATCTAGTGTTATGTATATTTGCAAAAGAACAAATAAAAAAATGATTAAGAAAATTGGAAAAAAATGAAGCATTGGGGAAAAGAGGAAAAAATATGAACCAAGTAGCAAAGCAATTAAACAATTTCTAATCTGCAAAAGAGGAGACTTACTTAACAGAATGTTTTAAAAGTTAAGAGTTGCTATAAAGAGAGGTTTCACAAGAAATCCTTTTATCCTAGGCTAAAAAACCTGACTGTGAAAGAATAAACTTGTATAGTGTGTGACTCACCTAGAGTGAGATGGTCTCAGTAATCAGCATGGCTATGACAGGGCACACACAGTTAATGACCAGCATCTTTGTAATGGCCCTGAAATAAATCATTGTTATTTAAGTCAACTTAGTTTATTTTCCTATTAGTTTTTTTCTTAGAATAAAATTATGGAAAATACAAAAGGAATTCTTTAATAATTAGTAAGAAGAATACACACAAAAATGTCAATAAGAAATACATGTAAATTAAAGATTATTTGAAGACTTTCACAAAGATTTAATGAATATAATGGCTAAATTAAAAAGTGTTAAATCTCAATTTAAGCCCACAGCTATATAACTCTAAATAAGATTTTGAACATATTCTTCCATCTTTATTTAGCAACTTGTTTACATGATAAATGTATAGGAAATATATCCAAATTGAGCCACTTTTATTTTTTTTTTCAAATATTCAAGTTTAGTTTCTCTGTACAGTGTCTACTTTGCTGGTACCAGAAATTAGTAATTTTTCACAATTTTATAAGATATATTGTAGTTTCATTTTTTTTTTTTTTTAATTTTGTACTGGAAATAGAACCCAAGAATGCTTTACTACTAAGCCACATCTCCAGCCCTTGAGGTTTTTTTTTTTTTTTTTTTTTTTTTTTTGGATTGAGACAAGGCCTCATTAAGTTGTTGAGGCCATTTCAAACTTGCCTTCCTGCCTCAGCCTCTAAAGTAGCTGGAATTACAGATTTGTACCACAGCCTGTGGCTCAATTTTTAATTATGACATAATCAATGAAAGACCACCTGATAAAATACATTATCTAAAAGATTTTCAATAGTCAAATAGACTTCACTCTAAATAGCTATAGAAGTTAATAAAGACCAGATAAGTGAAAATAAAACAAAACAGAAAGCTATTTATTCAGAACTTGCAAAAGATTCGGCTACCATCACTTGCATTTGGCAGAGAATCAAAACTAGGCAAGGGAGTGGAAAAGCTTTTTGGTGGGGAGGAATATTAGGTCTCCAACTCTACCATAAGCTGTTGATCTGGGCAAGTTGCAGGCAGGTTAACTAGAAGTGGCATCCTAATACATGAGTTTTCTCTTGTTGTTCCAAGTCTAAAGTGGAAAGAAAAATTAGGGATATTGACAATGATTTAACAATCCTTTCCATTTTAGATTCCTTGTTACAGGGGTTATTGTTTGTCTTCCTGTACTCTTTGCTTAAGATAATTGTCTGACTTCCTAGAGAGAACACCTTAGTTCTCTAGCTGCCTTCTGTGCTAGTTACTAAAGATGACATGTTGGCCTCCTGAGATAGTTGGCGCAAGCCGTGGGTGTGGGAAAAAAAATATATATATATTTGTATACATACACACACACACACACACACACACACACACACACATACACTATATAGTATTTTCCCTATCTATATATATTCAGTCAGATATTAGATGATTGTCTGAAATACTATATTACCATTGTAATATAGTTTCCTATAGGAAAAAAAGCATATATTTTATATAAACTTGGGATTTATATAATCATAAAATATTCCAAATGTAATGATCAGGATTTAATGTTTTCTATGAGACTCAAGTCATCAGTGTATATTTTTTTCAGTACCAATACTTAAAAATACCTAATCACAAACAATTTCAGCAACTTAAGCTTTGAGGAAATTGAGAGATGTCGGTATACTTGACAATAAGAAACAGTTATAAATTGATTAAAAGTGGGCATATAAAGTAGGTAAAGCATTTTGAAAATCATTATATTATCTTAAAAATTTTCAAACAATTTGTACATTCTGAACAGTGACGAAGTGTTAGGCACTTAACTAAATGCCACCATGAAGAAAGAAAAATAGTGTACACAGTATTTAAGAGCTCAAATTCTGGAACCAGATTGATATGAATAGCTACCATTCATGTGTACTAAGCAATATTTTAAAACATTCCTCATTTTTGCTATCTGTAAAATATGCAAAACTCAGTTTGTTGTTTTTCTGCGATAGAAAATTTATACTAAGAAATATTATATTTAACCTTTGTAAAAGCACAATGAACAATGTACCTTTATTCTATCTATTAAAAGTTGATTTTTTAATAAAGATATTTGTTAAGCATGCAAAATACTTTGATGTATAAAAGTTTTATTGAATATTATTTGTTACAGCATGAGTAAATTATACAACCTAAGTTCATTGCAGAATATTTCAGGATCCATGAAATAAAAGATACAGTGATTTAAGAAGGGGAAAAATTGACTAGAAAAATGGACAAAATATTAGGAATATAGAGTAGAATATAAAAATATCCTCATAAATATCCTAAGCTAAATATTTTTTTTCCAAGAACATAGGAAACCAGTGAAGGTTTTAAATGAAATAATACTATAGGAGATGTTTGATAATGAAGAGTAGCAATCTGTTTTGTAAAGTGTTGAGTCTGTTTCTTAGTTGACATGCTAATTAAAGTAGGAGAGAAAAAAAATCATGTGTATATATTACAATGAATCTATAAGCATTTCAGTACATATAGTTATGAGGTGTATAAATGCAGTTATGAAATTAATCCACATATTTTTATCTCAAGGAATCTGAATATTATATATCAGTATCTAACTTTTAGGACAAAATTTTAAAAACTCTAAAAAGAACATTACTCTCATATAATAGTATTATTTCTCTATGTAGATTTACCTATATAAATATTTATATTTTAATTTTGGATTAATAAACTAATGTATGAAGTCATTAAGGTAGTTAATATGTTAGCTTTCATCTGATTAGATTAAATTAACTAAGATATGACTAAAATTGAGAATTTCATTTTTGTTGTCAATTTATAATTTAACAGATTAGTTAATGATCATTGTTATGATTTGGATGTGAGGTGTCTCCCAAAAGCTCACAAGGAAGACAATAAAAGAAGGTTCCGAGGAGAAATGAGTGTGTTATGAGAGTGTTAACCACATCAGTGAATCAATCCCCTGATAGGGATTAACTGAATGGTAATTTAAGGCTGTTAGGGTGTGGCTGGAGGAGGTTGTTCCTTAGGGGCATGGCTTTGGGGTATATATTTTGTATCTGTAGAGTGGAGTCTCTTTCTGCTTTTTGTAGTCATGTGAGCTGCTTTCCTCCATCACACTCTTCTGCCATGATGTTCTGCCTTTCCTCAAGCCTGGAAGAATGGAGCCTGCCTTCTATGGACTAAGACCTCGGAAACTGTGAGCTCTCAAATAAAATTTGCCTCCTCTACAGTTGTTCTGGTCAGGTCTTTTACTAGCAATAGTGAAAAAGCTGAAAAAAAAAAAAAACAATTACTGGCAAAAAGTTTTCAAAATAATTATATTTCTCATATGTTCTGGCATTTATCTTATCAATAGTTTGTATATTCTGAAAAATTTTCTTCCATACTAGTATTTGAATGTTTTATTTTTATTTTATCTATGCCTATAGTTGAGTCAAAATTATACATTAACTGTAAATAATAAATATTTGGATGATTTTTTAAAAAGCACATTTTATGTTTGTTTTTAGTTTTGTACAGAAAATTAGACACCTATTATATAAAAATATTTAATTTTCCATTGGTAACTTTGAAATAATTTAGTTGCTTCAAATTGTAATTACATTGCTTTCCTAGCCTTTCATCTATTTCATTTATATATAATAGGAGCAAATATTTAAAAACAAAATGTTCTCTCTTCCAAATATGTCTATTAAAATGGAACTTTCAGTAAAATTAAAATGTATAATTAAATTAATCAAAGTAAGATTGCAGAGTATAATATTACTAGGAGTGATTTTAATAATATTGATTTGACTTTTTAATGACAATATTGGAAAAGCTCACAATGAATAATGAATGGGATAATAATTGCTTCTTTTATGTAGTTAAGTTATATATGGAATTTGAAAAACTCTATCCAATATCAGTTGCATTGAGAGATAAATTTTTATAAACATTATGTAGGATTTGGAAAAATTGGTCTTGTCTCATACTTTGTCATCTATCCATCAACTGCCTTCCCTCACCACACTCCAGGTGAAAACTGCTTTATTACAGCACTAGAGATGAAAACAATGCAGTGGGGTGCTTTGGGTGGAGCTTACAGCGAGATGCAGCAGTACACCCAGTAAGAACAGAGTTCATTACAGAGACAAAACCAGGCTGTGCTGCTTTACATCAACTACCTGCCTTTTTAACATCTGTAAATGTAAAGAACTCATAGGGCTCAACCAATACAAATGTGGACACTGATCCAAAATTAAAGGGAATTGAACATCTAATGCAACTCAAATGTCCAAAGTTAACTTTAGACCAAGTTGAGGCCAGAAAAACGAATATCTTATTATGACTGTTTCTTTCTTCATCTCTTTACAACTCTTTGTATTGGCTTTATTCTCAGACAGATTATTTATATAATACTTCATTAATCCTAGGATAACAAATTACCTTTTTTCTCTGGAAAATAGAATTATATTTTCTTAATAGTTTCAGGAAAAATAGTCAAATAAATGTGTTGGGTCTGCTACTCATCCTTGAATCATCCTTTGTGATTCACGGATTAAAATCAATAATTGTCCAGTCTAGGTCTTATACCCACTTCAAAAGCTGCTATGTGTATTCAGGAGCAGTGTGGTCACTTTAACCACAGCTTGTGAAAGAAGTCTAAGGAGTTAAGTTGGTAAGATACTTATATTAAACATAAATGAAAAACAAAAACCTGACTTGAACACAATTTCATGTAAATCATTTATTATATTTTTGATGCTAACAGTATTTTAAAATCTGACAAGGTAGATACACTTATGCTAATATTTATATTATATAGATTAAAATTGTAATTATATTTAAAATGTAATCTTTAATACTTTCTATTAAAATTCTATGATAAAATCAATCAATATTAGGTAATGAGAATTCAAGCATTGTGTATTTTGTTATATAAAATTTTGAGGTTTTTTTTTTTGCTCAAATACAAGAAAATGAGTCTGCTTCTCTTAAACCATTAATTAGTATAAAGTTTGTTATGCAAAATTATACCCTATTATAAACTAAAGAGAAACAACATAGAAATAAACCAAAAAAATAAGAATTGTAACAGCTATAATTTTTCAAGATTCAAAATAATTATTTTTTGCTTTAAAAACAGTCCTTTTAATTTCAAGATAAGGATATACGTGTGTGCATGTATGTAAAAGATTAATATGTTAATTAAATTATGATGAATTTCTTAAGTTGGTTACTTAGAAATAACTCTTATACTTGGAAAGTGGAGCTCAATCTGAGGAATACTGAAATAGAAACTAGGTTGGACCTATTTGGTTTTGTTTGTTTGTTTGTTGTTGCAGAGCTAAGGATGGAGCCAGAACTTGAAGCATGATCATCCAACACTCTACCCCTGGATTGCATTCTCATCCCTGGAATGTTTTTTTAAATGAAGAGATACTTGTTAATACTATAGGAGCACAAATCATAAAACTACCTGTAAAAAGATGCTTGAACTTGTTTAATTTTTTAAAAATTATTTTCTTCAGATGTGAATATTTTGTTACATTTTAATAACAATACAAATTAAAACAATAAATAATTTATGATAAATTAAAAATCAATCTAATGTACACATAAAGCACTTCTGCTGATCATGTTAGCTCTGGGTTACTATGCTAATTGCCTTTCTTTATCAATTTATGTGACCCAAATGCACAGATTAGATAGTATATACTCTAATGGTAACTGGGGAATCCACCACTTGTGGCCACCAACATGTGACATTTGGTTGTTCGCTTCATGGTCATTGCCATGGGAAAAAAAGTAATGTGCATCATTTAGAAGTGGAAGCATTCAGTGGTTGATCCTTTTCAGTGCTCTCTTATCCAGCTTGATGGACCCTGAAACCTTGTACTGAAATGCCTGCAGCTTCCTTCACCCTAAGTGGGGAAAATAGGGATTTCCTATGTAGGGTTTTTTCAGACTTGTGACACAAACTAATACTGAATTTTTGTTGTTATAGGCCACTGATATTTCAGATTAATTGTTAAAGCAATAAAATCTAGCCTATCCTAATATAAATAATGATGGCTTTTCTGGTAATTTTATCTTTATACTTCCTTGGGCAATATGCTCCATTTTAAGAAGTAACTTGTAAGGTGGATAATGGTCAAGAATAATTGAATAATTATATTCTAGTCAATAAACAGAAGATTAAAAGAGTACCTTTTCTTCCATTCACAAAATGTGCAGTTTAATAAGTACTGAATTATTATGTAATAATAATTATTATATAGATATAAGTAAAATGAGAGTACAAAAAGAGTAACTACATTGGAAAGACAATTTTACAAGGAAGATATCATTTTAACCAGGACTTGAAGAACCACGACAAGAAGAACAATACTAAAAAATCCTAAGACTCAATATAAAATACAGTACTATGGTTCCTATTTAAATTGTAATTGTAATTTACCTATTTAAATTGTAAATTTCCTGCATACATGGTCTTATAAATTTGAAATATAAGCATTGCATGTTATATGTTATAAATATTATTAATACTGTGTTAATTTTGTATGATAAAATATATAGTGTGATAAAAGCAAAAAAAAAATTTGTACTTTGATTAGATTTAATAAAGATAAAATCACTGCAGAGATTTCAGAATAAATATCCCATTAATTGTTTTTATTATTACAATGTATCAAACAAAATAATGACATCTCATTTTAAACTTAATAAAATTAAATATTCTCCCTTCACTTTTAACAATCCAAAGAATAACAACAAACTTTTGCTTTTTGATGTTTAGAATACCAAGGATTACATGAAAAAGTTGGCTTTGGAATAGCAGGACTGATATAACACAAAGTACTGCGTGAATTTTGGGCCCGATTAATATATAGCTTCAGGATTTAGTGTGGGAAAAGCAATATGGTGACCATATAATACAGCAATCCTAAAAAAAAATTCTGTACAGAAAACTGTGATATTAAGCCAAAGCAGTTTAAGTAGGACTGAATAGCGACAAATTGATTAAAAAATGGTTTACATATGATACATGTCATGTCATAATTGTTTATTTAAAACAAATTGGGGATCAGTATGCTTATGTATAAAGGTCTGAGGAGACATGCATTTTCGTTTGTTCAAATCGGCACCTCATCATGAAATAATACAATCAACTTTATTTACTTTAACATTCAATATCATTAAAATTGAGCTTTATTGATACAATAATCATTCAACTGTAGAATGTAGCCACCTTCAATAAGACTCCATATTTGGTTTTGAATGGTTTAAAATAGTTGTTCATATATTCTTTGATGTTTCTACCATCAAGTCCTGAAGTTTTGTTTTTCTCATTGGGAGTACTCACTAGACCTGGTGGCATGTGTGAAGTGAATAGAATATGGTAAAGATGATGGGTTTTACTTCTGCAACTGTGTTTTGTTATCTGTGTGACTTCCCCTTTATCTGTGCTCTGACTCCGTCTTGGATCACCAGCTGCCCACTTGTGAGGACATCCCGGCAATCATGGAAATGTCTTTACTGTAGAGAATGAAGGCTGTCTGAACCAGATAAACAAGTTTGGAGCCATATCTTATAAGGCCTCATCTCTTAAGTCATGGGAATGAGCTTAATAGCTGATTCCTCTGTTCAGTTCAAGCCTGAAATGAATTCAGACTCTATCAACTCTGAATGCAGCCACTTAAACATTCAAAGCCAGAATATCCAACTAACCCATTCAGAGATTCCAGTATTATGAAAACTGTTTGTTGTCCTCTGGCACTATATTTAAGATAGTTTGTTATGCATCAATAAACATGATACAACACCAAAGCAATTTTATAGATTATAATACAAAATAAATACATGAACTAAAAAGGACCTTAGAGAACATTTTGTTATGAGTATTTCAGGATAGGTTCAACAGAATCCTAATTTAATGCAGATGCTTTGGTTATCCTTGAGGAGGGTGAAATGAAGGGAATAGGTTAGAAATTCCTCTTTGCCATCTTCAAAGAGAAGAGCTCCATTTCTTTTGTTTTATATTTGGTAATGTTAAGGAAGCTTACATATAAAAAATCTAGAGGTGAGAGCCTTACTTATTCATGTTAAAGATAAGGGAAAAGGTATTCTATAATGTAGTTTATCTGTAATTAAAACATAATTATATTATACCAAATCTAGATCTAAAATACAGATTCCTTGCTTACCCAGAGCATATACTTGTCCAACAGAGGACCGAAATTCTTACCTTTCTTAAATAGTTGACAATTGTACTCTAGAATTTTCCAATTTAAACAGAAGATACTTGACATATTATTGAGGAAGTTCATTTCTCTCATTTATGCTATAATATGATAAGAAGAGCAAGAATTGAGTGCAGACTCTGTGAGTAACTAATTATTTACTTTTGAATAAGCTATTTAATATCTTCAGTTCTGTTTTGTTACTTATAAAATGAGGAAAATAATATATTATACATTTCTTGGCATGGTACTTGACAATATAATTGCATTGCATTAATATTTTTTACAGAAATATACTTTTGGTACTTTAAAAGGAGAATGATTCATTATTTTTATAACCCTTTATGACTTGTATATTGCAATTAAAACTAATGATTTCCTTTTACCAGTCTGGAAATCAAAGACAGGGCACACCACTTTTAAGTGTTCATTTATTTAATCAGCCAACAAATATTAATAACCAGACTCCATTCAAGGAGCAGGGACTACCAATGAACAAATAAGGACAGGTTGCTTGATGTTTACTTTAATTTTTTAAAGTATATATTTCTGTTTCTAAAGACACTATTCTCTATTATTATCAATGAGTGCCACACTTCCAGCACAGAAGGAACCCTATCATTTATCATTCTACTGCAGTTGTGGCCACATGCTATTGCTTCTGCAAATGGAAAGTTCTCATAAGTGTCTGTTCATTTTGGTGATAATTGAGTTATAGAGCTCAGTCTGTTACCTCATGGGGAAGTGGAGGAAGAAGTGGGTTTTTTTTTTCTTCTGAGAGCACCCTGTGATCCTTATGCCTCCATTGAATGACATTTTTAATAATACATATTTCATTGCTCAGGACTGCTTCCACGTTTTCTGTAACTTGGTTAATAATGTCAGGAGACAAAAACTCATGTCATATTTTGAGATTGAAACTAGCTTTGCTTCCAAATAATTGGCTTAGATGTTGCATCTGGGTCACTAGCAAAATCATGTTTCACTGTCATGATGAGTTGCCCCTTTCATTCCTGTGTCCTTTCCTGAGAGCATACCTAACTAGGGAATATTTCAATCTGTTAATCATGGTCAGAATCAGCCACTAATGTTGCAGATGTAACTGTCTATAACTTTAGTTACTTAAAATATCCATTTCATTAGGTATAATTCTTTGGGTTGAAAATTTAGAATAGATTCAGCTAAGGTGCCCCTCTAGTCCCAGATGGACTCTCTCATATGTCTGCAATCAACATTTGAGAGGTGAGAGCCTTACTTATTCATATTAAAGATAAGGGAAAAGGTATTCTATAAAGTAGTTTATCTGTAATTAAAACATAATTATATTATTCCAAATCTAGATCTAAAATACATCTTCTAGTTCTTGCAATTGGATGGCTGGTGATGAGATAATGGAAGTGTTTGAGCCATGTATTTTTTTATCATCTAGTAGGCTATCCTTGGCTAGTACTTGTGTTCTCTGGGGAGACAACTGTTATGGTTTGGCTGTGAGGTATCCCCCAAAAGCTCATATGTGAGACAATGCAAGAAGATTCAGAGGAGAAATGATTGCATTGTAAAAGTCTTAAACCAATCAGTGGTTTAATCTCCTGATAGGGATTAACTCTATGGTAACTGAGTGGTAGGGTATGGTGGGAGGAGGTGGGAATTGGCATACATATTTATATCTGGTGAATGTACTCTCTCTCTCTGCTTCCCTTTGCCACACTCTTCCACCATGTTGTTCCTGTCTCTTCTTGAGCACTGAGGAATAGTGTCAGCTGTCTATGGACTAACACCTCTGAAACTGTGAGCCCTCAAATCAACTCTTTCTCCTCTACAATTGTTCTGATTGGGTCCTTTAATTACAGCAGAAGAGAAAGCTGACTACACAAATAACCAAAAGAGAGGAAGTAGTCAGATTTTCAGGCTTTACATTTTAACTGACTCAATGCCACTTTCCTAATTCTATTGTTCAAAGTGAATCAGAAAGTTGATGCAAGGACATACAAAATCACACTGTAAAGTGGCATATTTAGAGAGAAAGGAGTAACTACAGTCATGATTGCAAACTATTTCAGCATCCCCAGGTGTCACTACATGGGACTAAATCAGTCAGGGTCTCTCCAGATGAATTGGGCTAGTGCTGAATAATCACACAGACACAGAAAGTACCTTTTACTTGGGGTGTTTCAAGGATGCCTCCTCATCCCCAGTTCCCACAAGGAAAGCAAGAGAGGCAGACAACAAAAGAGAGGAGCATGTTCTGAAGCCCTATATATGGAGGAGAGCTGTTTGATGGACCATTCCATCCAAAAAAGGTAAGGAGTAGTATTACAAATAAACAAGAAGGCAGCCCACTCCATTGGGTAACACCCACTCCTAAGGCCTCACTCACCTGCTGAGCAGAGATTGGGATCCACCTGCTTTCACAAGGAAGCCAGTCCCCACATTTCCATCACTCAAGGCTAGGGGGCGCTCAGCTCCTACATGGCAGCTATGGACACCAAGGCTGCCAAACTTAGTCATATCACTGTTACATGTTAAATGCACTTATCTACTCTGAGAACCCTGTAGGTCTCATGCAAGGTTGATATCCACTCATGATCCTGAATATTGGTGTTATTTCATGCTATGATGAAGCTCATAAAATGAATTATAAATTATGAAGCCTCATAATTTATAGACTATGAACTCAAAATGCAAGTAGTCTTCTCCCACAGTCTCAAAATGTAATGTTTGAACTCAATAAATTCTTGAATTCAATAAAGGGGAAAATAGAAAGTATGTATCAATTATTCCTACATGGCAATTATAAAAACCTGCTAAATATACTTGGTCTATTTACTTAGGGCATAGACTCCTTAATCATGGCCTGATTCTGCCCCAGAATTTGAGACGTAGTCATTTCTTAGTTGTTCTGTGCTGCTTTATGGTTGAGGACTGAAATCCATTGAATAACTTGATTTTTTTTTAACTTTTACCTTTTTTTTAAACAATGGAATCTTATTATATTGCCCTGTCTGGAATTGAATTTGTAATTCTCCTACCACAGTCTTTTGAGTAAATGGGATTACCAAGTTTATTATTATATGAGACTGGGCATTGAATAACTTTATGTCCACTTCCGACCTGTAAAATATTAGAGGTTCGGAGACCTTGATGAAATTTGAACAATTTAATCTCCTTTACTCTACAGTGGTGGTACATATCCCTTAAGTATACTTTGAGAACTTTCTAGATCAAATACCCCCAAATATATGATCACAATAATTCTTGAGACATGTGTCTTTCTGTAGCTACTTTTGGTATATTGCATCTTACTACAGCTACTTTGGTTGGATCAGCCAAGCTACATTGAAAAGAATTGATCCCTAGGAATTATCACAGTTATTATTGGAAAGAATTTACCTCATGGTCTAAATTAATCTCAAAAGGGAAGTTTGTGGTAATCTTGAACCAATTTCTTTTAGAATATTGCTTTGTTTCTCTGCCAAAGTTTAGCACTCTCTCTAGAGATAACAACATGCAAATTTTAAATGAAAAGAAAAAATGTAAAATAAAGATGATGTTAGGATGTGGGAATTAAAGGAAATAAATCCATAGAACACCATCAGAGTAGAAAAAGATGGATTTTAATACAATAGGCTATAAAAACACAGGCTATAATAGTATATAAACACACCTTGGTATGTTTTTAATATTATATCAGTATTATAAAGATGCAGGAAGACAATAACAATGTTTTTGGACATTTAAGCACAGAAACATAGGAAAGAGGAAGTATAATCATGGTTATGGGTAACAGTCTTTTTAAAGTATGTGTTTTTTAAATTTCTATTTGCATATATATATATACAGAAACATGCAAAAGTTATGAGGGGGGAAGTCTGAATTTTATTATTACGATATGAAGGGGATAATGTCTAAACTTTAAGGTATTTCACCTGGAAATGAAACATCCAATTTAAAAAAGAGAAAAGTTATAATTATAAATATAGAGCTACATATCTTTTTATGGGATAAATTAGCCTATTTCTTGACCTGATATAAAGATCTCATCTATTCTATTCACCTTAGAAAAAAATTATATTGTGCAAGTGTTTCTGCCGACCAGTATTTCCAAGGAATTAGCCCTACAACATTTATGTGTACGTCTTATATAAGTTCATCTAATGTACAATACTATTTGTATTACCATTGTTTGCAGCTCAATAAAAGGTGTATCCAACAGCAAGGAAGGACTGGGAAAGATTATGGTATATGTCATCTATCAGTGATTAAAAGTACGAACAAATAATTTTAAAAAAATGTTCTATACAAAACTTAGACTGAATACAGTCACAGGGATCTCTGAGAGAGGTAGTGACATGTCAGACTAGGAGAATGACTCTTTTTGCATGTCTTTACACAATTATTTTTTATTACTAAATTTTAAGACGAAACCATGAAATCAGGATGGAGAAGGCCTCAGACTTTTTCTTTTTTTAAAAATCTTTGTCTATTTATTTTTATGTTCAACTAATACATGTAAAATTAAAAATGCTATTAGGGTTGGGGCTGGGGTTGTGGCTCAGTGGTAGAGTGCTTGGGTAGCATGTGTTGGACATTGGGTTCATTCCTCAGCATCACATATAAATATGTATGTATGTATGTATGTATGTATGAGTAATTCTACTTGGAGTAATTCTATTTTCTAAACATCACAGAATTTAAAACACACTTGACAAATAGAACCTTTGGAGAAATGATTTTGTTTATTCATGTGCATTTTGTTTTGCTCACAAAATAGTAAAAACAGTGAACAATGCTGCTTTTATTTCTGTGGACATTGTATCTACATGTGACTCTCAAAAGGAAACAAATTTTGGGAAAGAAATATGAGGATAAATTCAGCATGTTGAGAAGGAAGATTGGGAAGATGAAAGAAGTCAGGATGTCAGTAATGCTGTGGAGCACCTGGATGTATTAATTCTGGAACACTCTGGAGTCAGAGTTTCTGTCTGTAAGAAATGCTACATTTTCTTTAATAATTGAATATATGTTTCTTGACACTGTCATTGAAAAGGAAGCTGATTGATGCATATTCCAATCAAAATTGCAATCAAATTTTATTGTTTTACTAAACAGAGATAATTTATCTAGAAGTAAAACATTCTTCTGCAAGTATAAAATTTTCAAAAAATTCTTATTTGAAATAAAAAGCTATGATGAAAACTACATAAAATATCAATATAATTTATGAAACTATAAAAAACAACAGTGTGATTTGATCAAAATTGAAATAGAAGAATTTTAATAGCATAACTAAACCAATAATAACAGTTTATTTAAAAATAAAATAAAGGGACTAATTTATCTATGGAAAAAGTAATCATATTTCAGAATATAATATATACCACGGTTGTAAAATTTTTAAAACATTAAGAAAACTTTTTAAAAATATAGACATTAGCATTAATTTTAAGTTAAAATGCTTTAAAGAAACAGAATTTCATGCTACCATATATTTGAAATCAACATAAATTTATGTAGGTCAATAAACATAGATTCTATCAGGGATGAAAAGGATGGATTTTAGATCTCTAAAGATTTACCTTGGAGTTGGATGTTGCATAAAATTCATAGGTCATTTAGAAGGGAGGAATACCATATCTAAAATTCAGGACACTGCTGGAAAGTAAAAAGTGTGAAATAAAAAGATTCATGATATTAAACCTAAAAATATAATAGATAAATATACTTGAGATGCATTTAATGCAGCAGTTAGCAAAACATACTATCAGTTAGATTATTTTGATTTTTAAGAGTGTTTTTTGTTTGTTTGTTTTTAATGTGTTTTTTTTAAACTATCTTTTGCAGCAGTTTAAGATTCATAGCAAAATTGAAAGGATGGTATAATAAATACATGCCTTCCCCCTACACATGCATGGCCTTGAAAAGGGAGTATATGGAATCTATTAGGAAATCCCATTATGGAAATTCTGTAAGAATATGGTGTTCATTGTCAATTATACACTGAAACCAACTGGATGGGAACACTCACACAAGCATATGCAAATATATAAATTTAATATTTGTTGTATACGTTTTGTGATATTATGAATCAATAACACAAGTTTTCTTTTTCTTTCTTCCCAAAATTTAACATCCTAATATACTGTTTTATTAAAATATGTATCAGTATTCCACAAAAGGAAATATGCAATTCAGAACTATATAATCTAGAGTTCCTTATATAAAATTTGAAAGCATAAACTTATATTTATCACATAGTAGCTTCAATGTAGACAAATACCAGCAATGATTTTAAATCTTTGCTTCTTTAAAAACAAATTAATAATAGAACACATTCTTAAATGTTCCAATACTTTAATTCCAACGTTACAACAATAATTTTCCACTTTAGAAATTCATTTAAATTGACAAGTTTCTGGAAAAGAAGAAAATTTTCTAGTTCCAGGTTTGAGGAAAAGTTATTTTCATAAATATGGCGAGAAATTCTGCCAAAGTATCATATGGACACCCTGCAGTCCAGTCCTCTCTTCAGCTGCTCTTTAGTCAGGGTAGTTGCTGAGAGAACATCTGGAGAATGTTATAAGTGTCTACGTGTAATTTTTTTAAAACTCCAGTTTCTATCTGTGAATACATTGGTTTAACTCCACAACAAAAAAAGAGTCCTTGATGTATTTGTGAATCAGTATTAGTGTAATTCATCAAATTTCTATGAAATCATAAAAATTGGAAAATGTCATTTGAGTATTGAAGGAAATGGGAAGGATACACCTAAAAATTGAGTTTAGGAACATTTAACTTGGGTTCGTTGGGCTCTATTCATGAGCTCTGTAAATCATTTATGCAAAAACAAATTATTGCTACCTCTCCTATTACAGCAATATTCATGCAATAGAACAATTTGACCTTAATTATGTAAACTTCCATGATTTATTTATTGCCTTAGGGGCATGGGTTTTGTTCTTTAATTGCTTTTTTCTAAAACAGCTATCTGACAGTATATTTATTATGATATTATAGCCTCTTACAAATTATTTCTAAAAGAAGTCATAGATTAGATTCTATTATACTCATGTAATTTTTAACTTTATGTGAAATAAGCAATACAATATATTATCATTTGAACATTTCTTCCTTGTGTTCATAGCTATAATAAATATCAAAATTTTGTCATCTAAAATGGGATGAACGTGAAGAAGGTGTAAGAATATCTTTTGTTCCTAAATTTATATTTTGAGTTTGAAATTATGCAATATAAATATACCACAAAGATCTGAAATATCTACTTAACTGAATTTGTCTATCATACATATTCATAAAATTACTGCAACAATCACTATATATAAGATTGACACTAGCCAGGCATTGCGGTGAGTGTGTGTAATCCACCTACTCAGGAAACTGAGGCAGGGAATCTCATGACAGCCTGAGCATAATAGCGAGACACATTCTCAAAGACAAAAACACATACAGAACAAGAAACATTTTTATTATGAGAAACTTTGCTCATGTGCATTTGTAGTCAATATACCACCATCTTCTACCATGAAGGAAATAGTTGCTGAATTTCTAAGTACCTAGACAACTGGTGACTTTTCTTAGAAGGAAAATCACACAACATCATTTCATTGTAACCTATGTTTTCTTTCAACATGTCTATGAGAATATTTTGTGTGTGTGTGTGTGTGTGTGTGTGTGTGTGTTAGTATTTTGCTCCATTTTGCTTCATTGAACTCCTCTGAATGAATGAAAAATAATGAATTTATCAATTTGATGGATATTAGTGTTTTATTTATTTATTTATTTCAATGAGACTACTATGACCCACTAGGAATAGGATTTTTTTTTTCTTTTTTGATGGGGATAAGAGATACCGAGATAGAAATTTAGGTCGCTTTTTTTTTTTTTTAATGTCTTTATGACTTCTGCGAACATTTTTGAATCAGTGGATATGAATGGTTTCATTTCTTATTTGGTTTAAACTTGTGAATAGCTAGAAATGGAACTGTTGGGCTGTTGTATAAATTACGTTATAATGTATCATAAAATGCCAGTATTCCAGTTGACCATTTGATGTTGGAATCACCAAGGTGTAAATGTTCAAATTACTCCAAAGCAAATGTAATAATTGTTAGTAAACTTTGAAAATATTAAGAATTCTAGTGGGTTCATGGTATTTTTTAATTTGCATTTTGCTAATTACTGAATATATTTTGTATCTTTTCATTTGATTATAATCATCCCTGCTTCTTCTCCTGTGAAGAGGCTAAACTTTTGTTTGATGTTCAGTTACAAAGAATCTTTACTCTGCAGTTATTAGTTGAAATATCTTATATATGAACATTTTATATATGTAAATTATGTAAAAGTATTAAAAGTGTTGCTTAAACCTTCTGTAGTCTTACAAAGTGTCTGTCTAAATCTATGAACTACAGACATAGGAGTGTTAAAATTTCTAAATACAATTATGGACTTGATTTCTTTCTTTGGCTACGTCAATGTTGAAACACAGTTTAATATTGAGAATAGCCTTCCTGTATGTGTGTTTGTGTATGTGTGTGTGTGCATAAATAACTATTTATATATATATATATATATATATATATATATATATATACACACACACACACACACACACACACACACACACATATATATATACACATACACACACGCACACACACACAGACTTTGAGGTGGTTTGTCTTCCATTTAATTGCAACATTTATTATTTTAAAAAAGGTCATAATATTCTGATTTTTAAGAGAAAAACCTATTTCTAAAAATACTTTTAAATTTTTTTATTGTATCACTTTCTATTTCTGTGTATAAGTGTTTAAAATATATTTTTTAATTTTTTCTACATTTAATCTGTTTATGTGTATACATTTATACATTTAAAATTTATACACTAAAAATAGTGTAAAATTGGACCTTACTCCTTTTTAAAATTTTTTTTAGTCATCATTTGACCTTTATCTCTTTACTTATATGTGGTGCTGAGAATCAAACCCAGTGCCTCATACATGCTAGGCAAGCACTCTACCAACTGAGCCACAACCCTAGCTTTTAACCAATGTTTCTACTAACTTAAGAAGCGTTTGCATGTATGAATATATAACAAATCCCAACATTGTGTCTCAATAAACATATGAAAAATAAAAATGATATGTGAATCATTCTTTGCATTAATTCTTAAAGGATACTATAATAAATAGAGATGACTAATTATCTTTTTCATTTTAGTATTTATATGTATCATTTTGTTTTATTTTGTTCTTGTGTTATGTTTTGGCTCATATTGTTCTTACTAACATTTGTTCTTTATTGTACCCAAAGAAAATCATAAGGCCAAATCAGATTCAAGGGACAAAAATAGAGGCTACTCTTGATAGAAGATGCTGTAAAATATTCTGGCCATGATGGACACCTGTGAATGGGCTAACTCTCCTAGCACTAGTAAGTCTGTTTGTAATTGTTTCTGTCTAGTCTCAATTCCCTATGTTTCACTCTCCAAATAATTAATCCATTCAGTCAGTCTTGATTATCAAAATACAAATGTCAATCATAGGGCATTTTCTTTAGGTTTAGAGGAATACCTAGTTACCCATGGACAACACTGAAATAATGTCAAAATAATTTTTTCTTGTAAAAGACTCTCCTGATACCCACCTCACTCTGGCTAAAATTAGACTCCCCAGAAGCCCCATAAAAGCATTTATGCTTACAATTCCTAGCAAGATGGTATTTGTGTGACAGCTTTCCATCTTCCATCTTCCATCTGCCAGTTTTCTGCCAGTAAAACTCTTTCTCCTTCTGTCACTCTGTCCCTCACATCATTGTCTTCATTGGGTGACAGTCAAACCAGACTTTTTCACAGTTACATGCTTTCCAATCTGAAAGAGCTCACACCCTGGACATAGTTATTTATACTTATCTCACATGAAAATATGCTCTCTGATTCTACCAGAAGTTTTACCACATTCTACCTCAGAACTGATTTTTGCTTCTCTCTTTATCTAAATCATTTCCAATTATAAATGAGGTGGCATGAGTCCTGATCAGCTTTTGCAACTTCTTAGGTAAGCCTCAATTCAAAGGTCTATGAACAGATAAGCCCTACCATCCCAAAGCACAATGGTGAAGCAGGTACAATATAAAAGCAAGAGTCACTGGTTCAATGAAGAGAAGAATAAGAGAGAGCATTGTGGTCATTGTTGCACAGAAATGTAGTTAAATAAATTAAATACAGTTCAGTTTAAAATTTGTGATCAGAGCTTAAGGAATGGGAAATAGTTTAATAGTCCCCAGTTTGATTCCCTGATGGTGGTACATTTTATGTCTTCCTAGTTTAAACTCTAATTCATCTGTCCATCCCCTTCATAAAACATTCCATGACTTCAAGTAGGAAGATAGTCCCATTTCCTGCCTATAGGCCTTGTTTTGTGAATTTTAGAGAGAGTTTCTTTTTCACTTGAAATGAATATACATTACAGTTTGGGTTGCAATTTGGTTAAATTTAAATTATATTCAAAATGTCTACATACTTAGTATTTTGCACGTGGGTTTATTTTTGTTGTGTTTGTATCCCAGCAATTACTGGAAAAGTGGGATTAAAAATCTGGCAATAATGGGGGATTTATCAACATATTATTTTAGTCTTATCAGCACTGTGTTCTACATATATACATATATACTTGGCTATGTTAGCAGATTATAATTTTATGTTTATGCATGTATCTATATTACTTTATCATGCAATTTATGTGTTAAAAATGTGACTATGTAATTTAAGTTTCAGGCTGGTTATATTTTCTTGTTGAATGGAGTAATGGAATTTGTCTTTTTTTTTTTTTGAGCATTTTTAATGTTGAACTCAGGGGCACTTGACTACCGAGTCACAGTCCCAGCCCTACTTTGTATTTTATTTAGAGACGGGGTCTCACTAATTTGCTTAGTGCCTTGTCATTGCTGAGGCTGGCTGTGAACTCGTAATCCTCCGGTCTCAGCCTCCAGGCTCCCTGGGATTACAGGCCTGTGCCACTGTGCCAGGCTGAATGGAGTATTTTTGACTGTTTTGTAATTGTGAAGTGACCCTTTTCATCTCTACTAGTATTTCTTTCTTAAAGCATAGACTATATAATATTGCACATTTTATATCTCTCTTCCCCATCTCTCTATATTAACATAGATATATACATACATACATACATGTTTCTGGTAAGCAGATGCATTCTATTTGCTTTCACAGATGTTGGTTCATTTATGTTTTGCCTAATGTTTACGTATTCCCAAGGGGAAAAAAATGAAGGTTATGGATTCACTTCTCAATCTCTTTTTCTGGGATTCCTATCTGAAATCTTTGCTGTCTTAAAGATCCAAAATGCACTGTTTTTTCTTCTAAGTCTACTGACATTGATGAAATATTATGCACATTTTTTTCCTCTAAGGTCCTATTGCCATAGCTATGAACCAACAAACATATTCAGAACAAAGGGCTGCAGAGAAGTTTCATTTTTGTATCACTGAGATTTCCATATCTCTAAAATTGTTATTTTTCAAGTACTGGCTGCCTTTGAAATTTATATTTTCAAAACAGTTTAATATTTTTCAAAATTTGATGGATGTTTTTTATAGTGAGAATACTCTGAAATCAGTGATGGAGTCCTGTATAAATAGCACTGCATATAGAATACTAGCCAGAAGGTAGAGAAATGCTCAATACATTTTTATATATTGAATGAATAAATAGATTAAAATTAACAATAGAACTACTAAAGTTTCTATACTACATTTCGAGATATTTTATTGCTGTCAAAACCTAATTAATATATAGCCTCTTTACGAGTTTGTCAGATTAATTCCCTTAGATTTAATCTTAATTAAATTTATGCTATACCAATAATTAAAAGTGATAAGAGACACTATATCCATATAGTTCCAGATTTCAAGGAGTTTGTAAGCATTCTTGACAATATTCAATTCATTGCCTGATTTCTACTCTTCTAGATTGTCCTTTAAAAATTATCACTACAGAGATAAGCAAGCCTGTGTGGTACATTTACACTATTCCAAACAAAACTGGCAAGGAGAAACCATATAACTTTTGAAGAATGTTAAAGCATTTTTTTTCATAAATATTTATTAATTAGGTCTATGGAAAGTTAATTCTATCTTTAAATGCACTTTCAAGATTATCTGTAATAGTCTCTATATGTGTTCAGATGTAAAGGATTTTTATTGGATGAATTAGAAAAAAGGTCTGGATTTGCATTTCTATGAATTTCTTCAATTTTCTAGCACTAAAATATGTCAAGAAAATGTACTAGGTGAACAAAGGAATTGTGGAAGCTAATGGTGAGTACATAGATTAAAAATATATATATAGCTATATTCTTACCTCTGAAGTCACAAAAAATTTTGGATGCAGTATAGGAGAAAATTACTTCTTACATCTGATATTAGATGCAATAGTTATGGAAATTTTTTCCCCTGGATAGCTCCTTTCTCATTCAGCATCAAATTACTATTAGCATAACAGCTGTGTCAGCTAGCCAGGCTTCTTAAAGCAAATAGGAGTTATGTAATCTTTCCCTCACTGTCATTCAAGATAAAGTACAATCTCATTATAATACTAGAGTTCCACATAAAAACCAATTACATAGCAGTGGCCTATCAACTGATGAAGATTTTATAAAAACTTAACGAAAAGCAGTAAACTTTACACTTCCAGGTTAGAATGAATATGAACTAACTACAGTGATACAACATTAAAAAGTAGATTTAGAAGCATGGAAAGGTAAATCATGAGAAATATTTTCAAAACATAAAAAAGATTGTTATATACATGGTGAGTTCGTTAAATTAAATTTAAGAAAATAAACTTGAATAATTACTAACACTTGTATAATTCAAAACAGATATTCTTTGCTAATCAACCATATTTAAATTTCTTGAAAACAAATTGTTTTGATATATTATAAATTATTCCAGTTTATAATAAATGAATTATAGTAATTGTTTTCTTTTATCATTGGGTGGGGAAAGGAAATTAGGGTAACATAATTTTGTAAATCTTAAATGTACATCATACCCAGTGTAAAATCCTATGATATTGTGGAAATAAATGCTTGTTTTTATGTTCAATGAATGAAAACATACATAGATTTGAAAGATTTGTAAATATTAAGAATTTTAAATTTTTTCTACATATATATGTTGCAAACATATACATATATGTGTGCATGTCTGTGTGTGTGTGTGTGTGTGTGTGTAGGAGACAGAGAAAGAGAGAGAGAGAGAGAGAGAGAGAGAGAGAGAGAGAGAGAGAGAACTGGCTCCTGTGATTTTTAAAAGTTAAGAAATCCCATACCCTTTTGAAAGCTAGAAAACTAGAAAAGTTAGTGTTACAACTCAGTCTAGGACTCAAGGTTTGAGACAGAGAAGGCCACTTGTCCAAGAGTCTGGAGGTCTGACAGGAAGAATCTCTTCAGGGCAGCAGAAGATGGATTTCCCCACTCAATCAGAAAGAGCCTATTTGGCTTTCCTCAGCTTTTTTTCCTCTTTCTACTTTCAAGACATGGGATGATACCTACTCACATTAGTTAGGGTTATCTTTTTGAAATCTACTGATTCAAATGTCAATGTATCCAAAAAAAAAAAAAAAAAAAAACACCCTCAAAGATGCACTCAGAAATATTTTACAATCTATTTAAGGCATCCCTTAGTGCAGTCAAGTTGGCCTATAAAATCACTTATAGCCTAATCTAGGCCAGAAGATGAAAGAGAATGCAATGTGCATATAGTTTAAGAAAAATGTGAGACACATGACATAGTTGGTTTTAGAGACTTATTTAAATAATTGTGAATTAGATGCTGGCTGTAGTTTGATTTTTAACATAAATTATAGATAGTTCATTGTTCATAAAATGTCTCTTTTAATCTTATTTACATATATAAAATATTTTCTATAATTTTCTGGTGGCTAATTAAAGGATATTAGTATTTCACAAGGCATAAATATTTATTCCATAACTAGATATGTGTATCAGTAAAATAAGTATTTATTTTGTTGTTGTTTTTTCATTTGTTTGGTACAAGTATTTCAACCCGGGGTGCTTACCACTTGGCTACCTCCCCAGCCCTTTTTAATGTTTTATTTAGTGACAAGGTCTCTATAAGTTGTTTAGGGCCTTGCTAAGTTGCTGAGGATGGCTTGAACTTGCAATCTTTATGCTTCAATCTCCTGAGATGCTGGGTTATAGATGTGCATCACCATGCTGGGACCCAGGGATTTATTTTGCAATTGATTCTTCCTTTACATATTATATGAAACACTGGTCATGAAAGTAAAATTTAAAAAATCGTATTCTTAAAAGTATTATATTATCGGAAAACATAACATTAATGCTTTTGATGTTTGAAACTAGACTATTACCTTTTTTTGTTTGTTTTTGTTTAAGGGGGAGATGCAGACTAGAAATTATGTAGTACTTCAAAGAATAAAGAACACAACCATGAGTAAAAATTTCATTCAGTTCAGATTCATGATGTGTATCCTTACTTTGCAGAACAAGTTTATAGAACTTAGCACACTTTTGTACAATAGCTTTTTCTTATCTATGTGAGCTTTTCTAAGAATGGAAAACACAAACTATTACCCTTACAGTGAAAATGACAACATTGTTGAAAGAACAATTATGCCAGTATTTAGCATTAAGTATTAAGATATAAATATTGGTTAATTTATATAATATTTATCATATTATTATGATGATGAATAACAATGCATTCAAAGATGGCATTATAAAAGCTGTCAACAATATATTCTGACCTTATTTAATGTTCTTTTTTTTTAAGTAAAATTTTTCTAGTTTCAGTGAGAAATCACTTATTGGCATTCCTATAAAAAAATCACATATAACACAGCTAAAAATATCAACACAAACATAGTTACCTATTAAAAACATGCTTAATTTATTAAAAAATGATTGGCATTAGTAATTGACACAAATGAAAATTGTTTCTTCTTCAAATGCCTTTGGCCGGATGATTGTAGGGAAGTTTAGAAGAAAACTATCATATGTTACCCTTATAAAAATATAAAATCAGTAAGAACATTTCTGATGTTGAAGGAAAAATAACTAATTTTCATTCAGTGTCTGATAAGAATGCTGTTGGAGAAAACGAGGCAATGAAGGCTCTAGGTAACATCTTGTGTTACAACACCTGCTTACCCGAAAATTTCCTCGTTTTACATTTCCATGAACTTGAGAATCATAAACACAATTTAAAGAGATAAATGACTACTAACCATCTTCATTTTATATAACTCCAAAGTAAATATGACATATATCAATAATAAAGGTGAACATACTTGCAACTGAGTTTATTCTTGCTTCCAAATGCTGTTAAAAATGCCTGGAACAATGTTTACTAACTGTCTTTAAATTGAGAGTAAAGTGAAATGAAAGTATTATGTACAATCTATTACAAATAGTCAAGCTCTATGACTATATTGTTATGATTAATTAACAAACAGAAGGAATTATTAAGGATTTTAAATTAGTAAATCCTGAGGAATAACAAGCTTATGTTTGAATTTTTATCTGTGATGTGACTTATTCCATTGTGTATTTATGCTGATTAGTATGAAATACATACAATGCAGTATAAATAAATATTATGCTGTCATGACTGTGAAAGACATAATTAAAAACAGGTGATATAGGGGCTGAGGATGCATTTCAGTGGCAGCACACTTGTGTAGCATGCACAAGGCCTTGCATTTGATCCCCAGTAGCTCAGATATTGTTCTAAAGAAATAACTTGACTTTCTTACTATCCTCATTTTAGTAAACTTTATTTATTTTACCTGACTGAAAATTGTTCAACAATTAAATGACTGAAAAACAAATGTAGATTTTAATTTTTGTATTCTACTTATGGGCCTCTAATATTAATAATTATTTTATGACTAAATTTTTGTGGTATACTACCCATAAAAACAGATATTTCAAATTTAACTAAACTAATGGTTTTATTTAAATTTATTTTTTAAATATACACAAAATTGCTTAAAATTCCCACCCATTTTCAGAGTACCATGGGATATTTCAATATGTGCATGCATTGTATAATGTTTAAATCAAAACAAACAGATCTAACTTCTCAAACATTTATCATTTCTTTATGGTGAAAGCATTGAAAAGATATTAACTATATCCATGGAAGTTTAATAGCCTATGCAATTGCTACAAAATTTAGAAATGATACAGTGATCCATTCATGTTCAAAACACTAGAAAAACTAGGGATAATAGGAATATACCTCAACATTGTAAAAGCTAAATATGCTAAACCTAAAGCCAACATCATTCTAAATGGAGAAAAATTAAAAGCATTTCTTCTAAAAACTGGAACAAGACAGGTATGCCCTCTTTCACCTCTTCTATTCAAAATAGTCCTGGAAACTCTAGCCAGAGCAAGTAGACAAAGAAAAAAAAGTTACAGGGATACAAATAGGAAAAGAAGAGCTCAAACTATCCTTACTTGCTGATGACATGATTCTATTTGTAGAAGACCCAAAACTCCACCAGTAAACTTCTAGAATTCATAAATGAATTCAGCAAAATAGAAGAACATAAAATTAACACCCACAAATCAACTACATTCTGACACATCAGTGATAAATCAACTGAAACAGATATTACAAAAACTATCCCATTCACAATAGCCTCAAAGAAAATAAAATATTGGGAATCAAACTAACAAAAGGGGTGAAAGTCTTCTACAATTAAAACTAAATGAAAAACTAAAGAAATAAATGGAATTAAACCTTAGAAGATGAAAGATGTCCCTTGCTCTTGGATAGACAGATTTAATATTGTAAAAATGGCCAGATTGCCAAAAGTGCTATACAGATTTAATGCAATTCCTATTAAGGTTCCAATGACATTCTTCATAGAAATAGAAAAACCAGTCATAAAATTCATTTGGAATAATAGGAGGCGCAGCATAGTCAAAGCAATCCTCAGCAAGAAAAGTGAAGCAGGAGGCATCACAACACAAGACCTTAAAATTATACTACAGAGCTATAGTGTTTTACACTCCTTTATATCAGCTGTGACAAAAGGATATGACCATATCAAGTGTGGAAGAGGAAAATTTTATTTGAGGGCTCTTAGTTTCAGAGGTCTTAGTCTATAGAAGGGTGGCTCCATGCCGTGGGGCTCAAGTGACGCAGAATATCATGGCAGAAGACTATGGCAGAGGGAAGCAGCTCTTGTAATGATCAGTCAGGAGAGAGAGAGAGAGAGAGTGAGAGAGAGAGTGAGAGAGAGAGAGAGAGAGAGAGAGAGAGAGAGACTGCACTCTCCAGATACAAAATATATACCCCATAGCCACACCCAAATTCCCACTTCCTCTAGTCACACCCTACCACTTCAGTTAATCCTATCAGGGGCGAGTTCACTGATTCAGTTAAAGCAACAATCCAATCATTTCTCCTCCAAACCCTGCATTGTCTCACATGTGAGAATTTGGGGGAAATCTGGCATCCAAACCATAACATATAGTAACAGAAATGGTATGATATTGGCACCAAAATAGAAATGAAGACAAATGGTACAGTATAAAAGACACAGACACAAACCCACATAAATATAGTTATCTCATTTTAGACAGAGGTGATATAAATATATAATGGAGAAAAGATAATCTCTTAAAAAAATGGTGCTGGGAAAACTTGAAATCCATATGTAATAAAATGAAATTAGACCACAATCTCACCCTGCATAAAACTGAACTCTAAGTACATCAACCTAGTATTAGACCAGAGACGCTGAGCTTACTAGAAGAAAGGCCCAAATCTCCATCATGTTGGCTTAGGAACCGAATTCCTCAGCAATACTCTTAAAGTGCAAAAGTTAAAATTAAGAATCAATAAATGAGATTGTATCAAACTAAAAAGCTTCTTCAGAGCAAAGGTAATAATATCGAAGAGAGAGCATGCAGAATGGAAGAAAATCTTTGCCACCTGCACCTCAGATAGAAGACTAATTTCCAGGATATATAAACAACTCAACAAACTTAAAACCAAAAAAAGAAAAACCAAATAACCCAATCATTAAATGAGGGGGAACTTAACTGACACTTCAATTAAGAAATACAAATGGTACAAAATATGTGAAAAGATGTTCAACATCAACAGCAATTAGAGAAATGCAAATTAAAACTACACTGTCAGAATGGCAATTATGAAAAATATATGTAACAATAAATGTTGGTGAGAAATTGGGGAAAAGGGTACACTCATATATTGATGGTTGGACTGCAAATTGGTACAACCAATCTGGAAAACAGTATGGCGATTCGTCAAAAAACTTGGAATGGAACCACCATTTGACCCAGTTATTCCACTCTTTGGCATATATCCTAAGGACTTAAAACTATAGCATCCTATAGTGATATGGCCAAGTCAATGTTCATAGCAGTTCAATTCACAATAGGTAAGCTATAGAAACAATCTAGGTGACCTTCAACAGTTGAGTGGGTAAAGAAAATATAGTACATACACACACTGGAATATTATTCAGCCATAAAGAAGAATGGAATTATGGCGTTTTGGGTTAAGGGGGAGGAACTGTAGGTTATCATGGTAAGTGAAATTAGTCAATCCCCCCCTAAAAAACAAAGGCCAAATGTCCTTTCTGATATGTGGATGCTGACTCGTGGTAAGTGGGAGTGGGGTTGGGGAGTGGAGGTTCATTGGATTGGACAGAGGAAATGGGTGGAAGGAAGGGGGGATGTGAATGTGAAATATAGTATAATAAATTGGATATAACTTTCCTATGTCCATATATGAATACTTGACTAATGTTACTCCACATCATGTACTACCACAAGAATGTGAAGTTATACTCCATGTATGGATGATATACCAAAATACATTCTAATGTCATGTATACCTAAAAATAACAATTAAAAAAAGAAATGATGCAGAAAATGTCTAGCACATTAAAAATAAAAATATTAATAATCAATTTTCATATTTAATAACCAGATCAATTTCAACAGGCAAGTCCTAATTTTAATAACAAAAAATTTATACTAATTATGAATGTGTCAATATTTTCCTTCAGCCAATAGAATATTATGCCAATAGAATAGGTACAACATAGCTGAATATATTCTTGAAAGTGCACAAATTTCAATTCCCTATGTATATAATTCTTGGTTATATAATATTGACATGTATTTTAGTAGACGATGATTAATATAATGTGAAACTATATTTTTAATAGACTTATTTTTAAACATTTTGAGGCATTTTGCAAAATTAAGTGAAATTTACAAGATTTTCCATACACCCCTGCCCTCACATAAGAATAGCCTTCCTGACTATCAAAATCCTTTACCATAGTCCCTTGAAAATCCTCCCTTTATTTATCCTTTCTGCCCCCAACCTCTGACAACCACTGATCATGTTACTGTTTACATAGCTATGCATTTTCCAGAATGTCATATAGTGCGGGAACCATACAATATATAATCTTTTCAGATTAGCTTCTTTTACACAGTAGTATAAATTTAAGATTCCTCCTTCTCTGTTTGATTTGAGAGCACGTTTCCTTTTAGTGCTGAATAACAGTCCATTGTCTGGCTGTAACACAATTTATTATACATTTACCTGCTAAAGTATAAACTGGTTGCATCTAAATTTTAGTAATTATGAATAAGTTAGTATAAGAATTCATGCACAGATTTTTATGTGTGTGCATGTGGATATATATTTTTAACTCATTAGAGGTGAATACTACCAAACTCTCTTCCTAAGTGGCTGGCCATTTTACATACCCACCAGTAGTGAAAGTTCCTTTCTTTCCCTTATGCTTGTAAGTGGTTGGTTTGTAAGTTTTGTGGATTCTAACTATTCTAAAAAGTATATAATGATATCTTATCCTACTTTTAATTTGGTTGTGTACATGGTGTAGAACATCTTTTCATATGCTTATCTGCTATTTGTATGTCTTCTTTGGTGAAGTTTTTCTTTATGCCTTTTGTTCATTTTTTTAAATTAAAATGCTCATTTTCTCATTGTTGACTTTAATTTTTAATTACTGTTCATTTAGTTATTGATGAGATTGGAGGTTTAAAATGTCAATTCTTCATAATTTCCTCTATAGACTCAATGTAAGCTCATCTGAATGCCATCAATTTATTTTATGGATATTAATTTTGAATTATGTGGAAAGTCAAGAGACTCAGAGTAGACAACATAATATTGAAGGAGAAGAATAAAGTCAGAGTATTGACAAAATAACACTTAAAGTTCTACTAGGAAGCTATGGTAATAAAAACAGTATAATATTAGCAACAGAATGGACAAATAGGTCAATGGAATAGAAAGCCCAAGAACAGACCTACATAAATGAGGTTAACTAGTCACTGTCAAAAAAAGTAAAAGCAATAAAATTGAGAAACCTACTCTTTTCAATAATGATTCCTGAACAAAAGAACAATCCACATGCAAAAAGGCAGAAAAAAGCATCTCAAGCCACGTACATTCTTCACAAACAGTAACTCAAAATATATTATAGGCTTAATAGAAAATATAAAACTACAAAATCCTTAGAAGATAACATCAAAGAAAATCCAGACAATGTTTTAGACATAATACAAGTGGTAAGATCTGTGATAAAAATAATTGGTATGTGGACTTCATAAAATTAAACTATTCTGTTCTGTGAAAATCACTGCCAAGAGAAAAATGTAGCCTGCTGTAGTCTGGGAAAAATATTTATTTTTTACAAATACCTTAATTTTTATTAGCTAAAACATATATTTATAATATTGTAATATTTTTCCTTCATAGACAACATAATATTGAAGGAGAAGACATCACTTAAAGTGGCATATGGTTAGTTTATGGGAAATATGATGTGGTTCCATTACTAGTCTTTTGAGTAACCTCCATACTGATTTCCATAGTTGTTGTACTAATTTTCAATCCCTTCCCCAGAGTAAAAGTATTCTTTTTTTCTACACTCTCTTGAGCATTTATTATTGTTTTTATTCTTGATGGCTGATTATAACTGGTTTGAGATAAAATCTTATAGTTTTGATTTTCATTTCCTTAGTTGAAAATTTATTCATATAGTTGTTGGTCATTCATATTCTTTTTTTTTTTTTTTTGAGAAGTGTCTGGTGACTGTTTATTTGCCTATTTATTAATTGGGTTAATTGGTTATTTGGTGTTAAGTTTTTGTTGTTGTTGTTACTAATATACCAGTGATTGCACCCAGGGGTGCTTAACCATTGAACCACATCCACAGTCCTTTTTTATATTTTATTTTGAGACAGGATCTCAGGGAATTACTTACAGCCTTGGTGAATCGCTGAGACTGGCTTTGAACTCACAATCCTCCTGCCTCAGTCTCCTGAGCCTCTGGGGTTACAGGTGTGTGTAGTGCTGGTCTTAAGTATTTTGAGCATATTATATATTTAGATATTAATCCTCTGTCATTAGAGTAGTTGCAAAGATTTTCTCCCATTCTCTAGGTTCTCTGTTTCTAGAGAGAAACTTGGCAGTTCCAAAGTTTTTTAATTTGATGTTGTCCCATTTATTAACTTTTGGCATTATTTCCTATTTAGGGGTTCTACTGAAAAAGTCATCGCCTGATCCTGTATGCTGAACTGTTTCCCTTTGTTTTCTTCTAGGAGTTGCAAAGTTTCTGGTCTAATTCCTAGGTATTTGATCCATTCTGATTTGATATTTGTGCAGGGTTAGAAACAAGGGTCTAGCTTCATTCTTCATATAGATGACCCCCATTTTCCTAACACCATTTGTTAAAAAGGCTGTCTTTTCTCTAAGGTATGTTTTTGGCACCTGATGCTGTAGATTGTGTGGGTTTGTCTCTCTGTCTTCTAATCTGTACCATTGGACTGTGTGTCTGTTTTTATTCCAATACTATGCAATTTTTGTTTCTTTAGTTCTGTAGGTATAATTTGAAGTCAGGTACTTTGATGCCTCCAGCATTGCTGTCTTGACTTAGAATTGCTTTGGCTATTCTGGGTTTTTTATTCTCCCAAGTTAAGTTTAGGACTGTTTTTTTTTTCTAGTTATTTGAAGAATTTCATTTGGTATTTTGATGGGTACTTCATTGAATCTGTATATTTCTTTTGGTAGTATGACCCTTTTAACAATATTTTTTTCTGCCTGTCCATGGAAAAATCATATCTTTTCACTGGAAGAAAATATTTTCAAAAGATATACCTGATAAAGAACTGTTACCCAAAATACACAAATAAAACTATATATTTTAAATGTACTTTGAAAACAATACTTCAACTCTTAGATGAGCATGTTGGTGTGTGTCTGTAATCCCAGAGGTTTTGGAGGCTGAGGCAGAAGGATCTGAAGTTCAAACCCAGACTCACCAATTTGAGAAGTCATAATCAAGTGAATGTGACCCTGTCTCTAAATTTATATATATATATAATAGATAAAGAAAATGTAATATTTATATTTATATGTAATATTTATTTATATTTCAACTCTTTGCCTTATTTAATTTTTTTCCCAAACCAAGTGTTGAGAGGTTTGATTGAACATATTATTCAAACAATATACTATAATCTCTCATGTTTCTTCCTTTTTGCATTTAATTCACAATTTATGAGTAAAAGAGTGTAAGGGTCTACTGTGTTAAGAGATGGAATAGAAGGATTATGGTTAAATATTTTATCTGAAAAATCTAAAAATGGTATTCTGATCTATTCCCTTGAACAACATTTAAAATTGTATACCAACATATTTGTAAAACACTAAATGATTATGTATTTATCACGTACCTTCTATGTATTACTCATATATATAATCATGAACAACCATAAAATGTCTTCTACTATGTGTTTCACAGCATATCAAAGGTATAATGATATATACTATACAAAAATAATTGAAGATACATGATAAAAAAAAAGTATATTCATAACATGTGCAAAATAAATTTACATAGTTTATTATAATACATAATGCAAAATGTAAGAAGTATTAGAATGTATGATGATATAAAAGTAAATATAAGGAATAAATATAACATATATTAGTCTAGCATATACAGCATATTTATCAATTAATATGATACAATGAAATTTAATGTTATTAATATACTTTAAATTACTAGAGAATTTTTATATCCCATATAATAATAGCTTTACACAAATCTAATGAATTCAGCATCTTATTCAGTACCTTGAAAATCCCCTTAATCTGGCCATCATTTAGATTCTAAAACTGGGTTTCTATTGAGGGAGAGATGAAGGATACTGTTCAGTCTCACTGTGTTTTTTCTCTCTGTTATGGGAAGATCCCCTTATTTTTTCAGATCACTTAAAAATATTTTCTGTGTTGAAAATTTAGCACCCCAAATATTCTCCAAGATTTTATGTATTCATCACCATAGTGATTATACAAAATAGGGAAAGCCACTGCCTTAAACAAAAATGTTAAACCATTTGTAAATTTATCAGACTAGAATGCATTAAGATCAAGGGCTTACTCACTTTTATAACCCCAATGGTAGCACATTTTGGCTTTCAAAGGTGCTGAGCAAAAATTTTCTTATTGAAACAATGCAATAATTTTTGTGGAAATAATATGTGCAATAATATCTGTAGATAGTGGATTATTGTACTGCCTGTTCAGTTTTTCCATTACACATCTTATTTTTTTTCCATATGCAGCTAGTTTCTTTTATTCCTTAGCACTTCCACTTCCATTCTAAGCACATACTGTTAGCTTAATAAATACTTACCTATTAAGTTTCTTGGCTTAACAACATTTCATAATAATGGGTATTCTCACTATGTGCTTATAATATTCTACTTTAGTAACTATCTATCCTTAGATGATCCCAGAATACACAATCTCTGCCACAAAAGTATGAAAGCTTAGAAAATAATAATGCTGGTACATAATTATGTATACTATTTCTAAGAGGAAAGAAAAAGAAGGAATAATATCATGATAAAGAATGTTGAAATTATATAATTATTGAGGAGAGGAAAGGAATTTACTTTTAGAAAGAAAACTGTTTATCACAGAGAGTCTTCCTTTCAACCAAGTAATAAGAATAAGCTAAGACCAGTCTTTAATATGCCACAAATTGTTTAATTTATATCCTATCTTCTATTTTGAGAAAACTCCCATAGGTAGGTCTGTATAAAATAAAATCCAACATGTTTTAATTATTGATGAGCATGTTCATAGGGTTTTCTTGCTCAACTTAACAGCCCTTTCTTCTGCTCTATTTCAAAAGCTTTCATCCATGACCAAATCCTAAACACTACCCCAAACATCTTCACAGTATTAAGCTCTTATATTTCACAGAAATTCTTCTCTTCTGTTTCTCTTACTCCCTTATTACTGAATTTTTTTTTTTTACTTTATGTTGGCCTAGAATTATATCCACCTTCTCTTTTCTATTGTTCTGTTAGTTCTATATTACTGTTATTTTCCAATAAGATTTCATAATTCATGACTTCAGCTCTCTTGGCAAAACTTTCAACCCTCTTAGTTTCCAAGTAATCCATCAAAACAAGGCAAAACCCTCATTACTATTACATCTAGGTTATTTTCTGAAAGAATAAAATTACTTGTTTTAAACCTGATTTGTAGCAATATTAAATTGTCCTCTCCTACATTTGTATGTACTGCAGAAACTTCCTAAATAGAAAGTGCTAAGTTTGTTTCCTTTGCCTATTTCTTAATGTAGAACACTTGGAGATTTGCCACTTTGGGTACATCTTCTCTGTTGTTTTCTTTACTTTCTTGGTCTTCTAATGACATACATTGGGTCTGGTATGGCGGCATGTGCCTGTAATCCCAGGAATTTGGGAGACTGAAGCAGAAGGATTGCAATTCAAAACAAGCTTCAGCAATTTAGGAAGACCCTGTCTAAAAAATAAAAATTAACATTAAAAATGGATTGGGAGTATAGATCAGTGTGGAGTGTAGCTCAGTGTGGGATTGAACCCTGGCTTCAATATTACAGTACTACAGTAATAAACAGAAAAACAAATAAATAAATAAAACATTGTGAGATCATCCACATTCACAGAACACAGTAAGGGAAGAAAATAGAGCTGGAATTAAATGCACAATTATCCTTTAAGTCTGTCTTGCACATCAGTCCATGACTATATTTAAAACTCAGTGTATCTAATATTTGCTTAATTTTGATGCAGAAACAATAATAAATTTGGGTACTTGAGATGAAAGGTGTACTCTGTAAGCACAGAATTTAACTTTACACAATATTTTATCTGAAGTATTTATTAAAACTTGACAATGGCATTTTTATGATTAGAAATTGTTTCATCGACCTGATTTTATTTTAAGTATATAATTATTTTTCTTTTCTGTGATGCTTATGCTAGACTCAGATTTCCTTTCAGATACTGAATATGACTACTTTATACCTATAGAGCATTCAAAACTTTTATTGAAATTGAAATATATTAGCTATTCAAAAATTCTTAGCTTCTTGATTCTAAAACCATAGAACTTCATAAGGCTCCAAAGAAAGTTCTAATAGTTTAACTTTTAAAACATGTACAGTCGTTGCATATAAAAAAGAAAAAGGAATCCATGCATAAAGATGTGAATTTGAATGTTGATTTACTTACCCAGTACTAAAACCTTTGTAGCCAGAAATGCTGTTGTCATGTAAACGCTGAGTGTTAATAGAAATGCATGGAGATGATTTTCGTATGTAAGCATTTTGTAAATGTAGTACAAATCACAGTGATTCATTGTACTATCTATAAAACATTTTGATTTTCCAATCTCACAGGGAAGTAAAAAGATTTATAAAGACCTATAAAATGTTTGAATGTTCTAGAGGCACAAAGCATTGCTATTCAACCTCACCAGAAATTGTACATAGTGGACATTGAATTGAAACTGAAAATTTGAAGGCATCATAATTCCCAGATGCTTCCTTCCTTCAGGAAAAATTGTTTAATGTTTTTATGCTCACCTTTTCTGATCAATAAAATAAGAACAGAACAATATTATCTGGAGTTTCTTGGCTATCAAATAAAAGTGTTATGTAAAATATTGAATCTTATTTGATCTATAGACGATGCAAGGATCTGCTTTGTGTCTTTGATATGAATTATGTAAAAATTCAAAGAGCAGAGAATATTTAAAAAATGAGTAATATTCGCAATGCACACTTATAAACTATTTTACTTTCTTTAAAATCCCCTAAATTCTTCACATTTGACACGTAGAAGGTATAGGGACTTTCTTAAAAATTCTCAATCTCATCTAATAAAAAGTTCAAAAGATCTGTGAAAGCCAGTATATTGTCTCTGGAAAAACAAAGTTTTTCACCTGTAAGATTCTACTCTATATTTTTTCCCATCTGCTTTTAGGACTTCATTATCAGAATCCAAAGCATCATAAGTGCCAGAAAGATTACCATAATATAGCCTTGTTCTGAAGTCAATGTTGGAATGAGTGAAGAAAAAAGAGAAGAAGCTGTGTGCTGGGTAACAAATCACCCTCAAAGTCTGTAGGTTAATAGGCTTTTAGAGACATAGGCTATATTTATTTGGGCTCAGTTTGTCTTTGTTTCATAGATTAGCCGTGTACAAGTCTACACCATGTGCCCTTTATGTTTGTTTAGTGGGCTAGCTGGGGCATATTCTTGTTATGAAAATGGCAGGGTAAAAGAGAACAATAGGAAATATGCAAAGTATACTAAGGCATAGGCTCTGCACTGACACCTTCTTAACTTTTTCCTACACACCCTATGTCAAAGTAAGTTGACTAAAAACAATGTCACATAGTAAAAGGTACACTCCAAATTTATGACAAAAGCTAGGGATACTATTAGGGAGATGAAGTAAAAAGAGTGTTTCACAAGCTTCAAATGTGAAAGTACAAGCAACAAACAATCCATCACTATCATTGCTATTGCTGTTAGAATTTCTATTGTCCTTACTGTTATTGTAATTCTCATTACTGACTAGGAAGTTGCATGATGCACATACAGAATGATGATGAGGACTAGAGAACACAAAATTTAGGTACTATATTTTCCTCTGGACTGTGTTTTCCACATTAAAGATTCTATCTACACTGAAGGTATAGCTCAGTGGTACAGGATTTGCTGAGCATGCACGAGACTCGGAGTTCAATCCTCAGTGCACGTGTGCGCACACGCGCGCACACAGACACACACACACACATACAATATATACACACAAAATAAACATATTGATTGAACTATGCTACAAAGGATAGGCAGTTGTCAAGGTTGACCTTTATTCTGAATTTTGCACCAAACCATAGGTAGAATTCATGGGTAATGTAGCAAGTTCTTTCTTAGTCTAGTAAAGCAAATTTGGGGAATATGGAACTAATAAGCAGAGGGATCCTTCTACTACAAACCAGAATGTGGGTTTTTAAAAATATCTCAAAAAGAGTATGCATTTGGTGGAGATGTCTGGGTCTTCTTGACATCAGATGCACTGTTTGTCTCTGGTAGAATATTCGATGGCCATAGGTTCATAGGAGAAAGATCAGTTTCTTCCCTTGAGACATTCCTAAGAGGACAAAGACTCTTACTTGTGCCTTAAATAAATTTGACACATGGCACAATTACTTCTTTTTGACTCTGTTTCAGGAAAAAAAACTAAGTGTATTTCTTAAGAGAAAATTCTGTCATTATTCTCTGCATCAGTATAGTAGTAAAAAAGTAAAAGAAATGTCAAAATGAGCATCATATAATTAAATGATTTTAGAGTTTTGGTTTAAATTTCAATTTCTTAGAATGAAATTGCATTGCCTTATATTTCCTTTACTACTTCAAGTGCTAACAATGAGTTTACTTGAAAATGCAAGTGTGAGGTAAAATCTTGTTGGTAATTTTAGTAAACAAGCCCAAAGAATTACTAATAGGGCATTATGTAAAAATGTGGATGTGTAACCGATGTGATTCTGCAATCTGTATTTGGGGTAAAAATGGGAGTTCATAACCCACTTGAATCTAATGTATGAAATATGATGTCAAGAGCTTTGTAATGTTTTGAACAACCAATAAAAAATAAAATAAAATAAAATGCTAATAAATTGTATGAAGTACAAAATGTGGCAGGTTTTTCGTTGTGTTGCATAATTCTTACTGTGTAATAATATCATCTTCTTTTAAGACTATTGTGTTTGAAAAATAATAAATTTCCTTTGAAAAATGATGTGTGTGATATTGGATAGCCAAAAGAAGTTTGATGATTTTTAATCTTTCTTTGGTAATTAGCTTGCATTTTAATTGCTCAGTCAAAAATGAGTTCTGTATTGCTTAAGTTTAGAAAATGGAAGAATTTGTAATATACTATAGAATGTCAAATCATAATTTATTTGTTATAAAAACTGAAATTCAGGCAGCCTGTGAAGGACTACTATCATTTTTACTTATCTCCTATCATATATAAAGCAAGTATTAAAAAATTTCCATCTATGTCTGGAATGGTCCACATGAAAATTACTTGTAGAGCTAACATGCAGGACATAAATTTATACTACATCAACCTGCATAAACATGCATTTGTTATTTAAAGTCCACTATCAGAAAAATTAGAAATTATAGGGTTGACGAAAAAAAAAATGAGCCTGGCCAGAATTTTATAATAAAAATCCTAATTGACCTAGCTATTCTGGTAGGTTTAAAGTTCTATTCTAAAATTTCATTACTTAACTGGATGTTCAAACACTTTTTCAAACATGATTTATGCCCAAAATCAATTCTGCTACTTCTTACTACAAACCAGAGGGGAAACATTGTGTAATACCTTTAAAGACTCCAGTTATAAACTGGAAAGGTAAATGTCACATTGTAATGTTAATTACATACACATATAAGATACTGAAAATCAGAGATGTTAAATGGCCATTTGTATAGTTCACTCCATTGACTTAAAAAAGCTCTAAAATTGGGTTAAATTTATGCAATTCTTCAAATTTGTCTATAACCAATATGAAACATATAATGTATTATCAGATTGTCAATATTGGTGGTGAAATGACATAGGTATGGATTGAGATAGTGATAAATATCTATTCTTAAGCTGTAATTTAAATTGTGCCATGCTATCAGCAATTATTTCCTGAATTACAGTTTCCATCTAACTCTGTCTTTTCCTCTGATACTGAATGAAAGGATTGTTGGGAAAATTGTACCCTTTCAAACTTCAGTATTAGTCATTCAGTTATATTTTCCTTATAATCATACATATGAGGTAAAAGAGTATGTCCTCTTGTTGATGCCTCAGGGAGGAGCTAGTTACAATTCAGTCTATTTCCAAGAGGTTTTCCTTATTTGACCACTAAATGGCTCATTTATTAATATCATTATCATTATTTAGAAACTGTAATAAATGTGAGATTTTTATATATTCTTCTACATTTATATATTTATATATAAATGTATTTATATATTCTTTTACATTCACTAGTCAAAAGAAAATTAGACTCATCTCCATTTAGAATATAGAATATACCCAATATATGTTTTATTCAAAGCCTGATATCAACTTTTAGATAGCTCAGTAACAATCACCATGCCACTTGCAAATTTTCTGTAATGTATTTATTTTCTGTCTTGCTAGTGATAGATCTTGAATAGTAAATGAGCTTTAATTTGCTGTTTACTTAGTAATTTAAGGAATTACATTATTCCTTTAAACAAAAATTCAAGTTAATCTCTTCCATGAATGCTTATGCTCATTTGTATAGATTTTAAAACAGGTGAGATATGAAATGAACTAATTTTTACAGTTTTACACACACACACACACACACACATACACACACACACACACACACACACACACACACATATATATATATATATATATCCTTTTCATTTAGTCCCTAACACTAAGCCTGCCTCATACAACCATAAAAATATACATGCTTGTATATAGCACCTATGCGTACAAGACTATTCTTGTTTGATAAATACTATATATTTTTTCACATTATTATGCCATTTAAGATGCATTTCATCTTTCAATAAAAGAGACCCTTTTTCTCAATTTCTTAGACAAAGTGTTGCTCATTATCTCATGCAATAATTAATTCAGTTTTAAATCAGGTTTATTATCACAAAAACAAGCTGTTCATATAACACTTGTTTTGTGTCAAGATAGTATTCCATTGTCTTTATGTATTCTCAGTATCATCCAAAAAATGCTATTGTAATTTTCATTATTGGTGAGAGCACACAAGTATAGAGACTGTTTGATGTCCTCTTGAGAGTCATTCTTCCAGTACAAGTTGGGGCTTGGACTTGAGGTCAGGCATCTTGTACCAGATCTGTGCTCTTAACAACTTTGGTCGAGCATGTTGGAACATAATGCTCTTGAGGATCCAGGCCCCTTGGTTCTTGCATGTGATCACCATAGCACATGGCTTTGTCTTCATAGTGGCAAAATGAATAATTTGTATCTAAACACAAGATTTCAAGGGCAGAGGTGTATTTCATACCCGAGGTCTTATTGTAAGCTCTCTTTCTCAATACTGGAATCTGTTCAGTCTTCATGGCTAAATTCATACCTCTTCTCACCAGATCTAGATGTTTTTCAATTTGACAAATCAAGCATAAACTAATCAATGTTTGGTTTGAACAACTGTCAAATAAATTAACCTCGACTAGGGATTCCTCTAGGCCACACCATTTTTATTAACATTTTGATCTTATTTCCTATTAGGGGGCCATACTCACATGATCTTTTGTTTCTTTCATTTACATTGAAAAAGAAAAATGTCTTCTATTGCACAAACAACAGCTCTGGGTCTTTTTTGCCTATAGATAATAAAAATTGGCCCATTCTATGACACTTCTACATCCTTTATTAATGATTTCCAACTCTCTGTGAAAATAAATGTATTCTGGGATCTCTTAAGGGATATAGTTTGAGATAAGCAGGTACATATGATAAATCTGCTCCATAATCACTTTCTTGATAACTGTTAAGATTTGTGGCTCTATATCCTCTGAGATGCTTTACTAAAATAACAATTTTGATACTTCATCACACAATTTAAATAGACTTTCTGGAGGTGAAGACTGGAGATTAGTTCTTTTTAGATAGCACTTCAGTCACTTTCATGTACACCTAACTTTATTAAGGATGTGATACCACTGTATTCTTTGTGTCTAATTCACAGGATAAACAACCATAACTCTTCCACAACTGCTAAATCAAGTATACCTGCTCTACTTGTTCAAGAACTGCCTATTAAGTACAGATTAACTACAGATACTCATTTAAAAAAAAGAACAACAACAAAACAACAATAGAATCTGCATAAAAAGCTACTGTTTTTTGCAATTGAACTTTACTGAAAAAATATTAGTTTTCTTGGTTTAGTATCCTCAAAATTGTTTCCACAATTCTTTCCAAGTTTCAGCTGGGAACAAACACTATCTTCAAGTTCAATGTGTTAGGAATTTCTAGAATATGCTAGAAACTTATTCTGGTTTTGTATTTATAAACTTTCAGTAATTGTTCAGAGTGATGAACAAGTGGTTTAAAACTTGCAGGGAAACATACTCAGTAATAACCATAAAACTTATTTAAGAGCTAGAATCAAAATAATTATATTTAAGTTTGGAGTTCACCTTTTCTAAGATTGTAGTTGTGTGTGATATGATACTCTTTAAATATATTTGTAGATATTATTTGATCATTTGCCTTCATCTGAAAAATCAGAGTTTTGAGGTGATGCTGTTCTTGTTTATTTTGGTGTTTTTCCTCTTTCAATGTCCAGAGAGGTCAAAATTAATCAGCTTATCCCAAAGTTATTGATGATCACTTGCTGTTCTTTTTTTTTTTTCCTATAAAAATTGAGAGTCATTCTTCCAGTACAAGTTGGGGCTTGGTGATCTAAAGACTTAGACACTGTTTTCTTCATGAAACACAGGGAAATTTACCTGCTCATTCTTTCATGCCATAAGTTAGAATTTCTATATATTAACAAAATCTAAGATTTTATATATATGTATATACATATATATATATATGATATCATATAACTAATATCAAAATCTTTACATTACTATGATGTTTCATGATCAGCAGATTTTTCTAGAACTTTATGATCAGAGATTTTATACCAAATGTCTTCTTTGATATAATGAGAGCAACTAAGAACAGAGCAGGGAGGCAGAGCAGGAAGAAAAGATTAACATTAAACAGAGACATGAGGTGGGTGGGAAAGGGAGAGAAAAGGGGAATTGCATGGAAATGGAGGGAGACCCTCATTGCTATACAAAATTACATATAAGAGGTTGTGAGGGAAATGGGAAAATAAACAAGGAGAGAAATGAATTACAGTAGATGGGGTAGAGAGAGAAGATGGGAGGGGAGGGGAGGAGAGATAGTAGAGGATAGGAAAGGTAGCAGAATACAACAGTCACTAATAGGGCATTATGTAAAATTGTGGATGTGTAACCGATGTGATTCTGTAATCTGTATTTGGGGCAAAATGGGAGTTCATTACCCACTTGAATCTAATGTATGAAATATGATATGTCAAGAGCTTTGTAATGTTTTGAACAACCAATAAAAAAAAATTAAAGGTATGACCATTTCAAAAAGTAAAAATATTATGGTTCATGCTGGTCCTTAACACAGAACCATTTCATTTTCTTTTCCTAGAAGATCTAGAGAAAAAAAAAAAGAGAGAGATTTTAGATGTAAGTGAATGAAAACTATTCCAGTGATAAGAAAGATATGCATATGAACAAATACATGAGTGTGTATATAGAACATGCATGTGTATGTGCATATGTGCATGTGCAGGTATGTTAGTATGTGTAAAGTGCATTAAGCAACGGATACATAGTTTTAGAGACTAGAGAACAAAACTCAATCTAAGGTGCTTGAAGCAGCTAGTATTACATTTGTAAGTGTAGTACTATAAATTTGACCTAAAGAATCAAAAATGATAAAATTGACACTGATGTCAGGTCTTGGATTTATTAAAACCATCAATTCATTTAACAAATAATTACTTGTCTGTGTCTGAAACTCAACTTTGCTAACATTAATACGCCCACACATGGATATCCTTTGCCTCAAACACTAGCAAAATGGAATCAACAGGGAGTCCATTTCATCAAGTTGCATTCTTCTGCATTTAAGTTTTGCACAAGTGATTGTGATTGAAGTTGCCTAGCTTGCATGCATATAAATTAGCTTCAATGGTAGCTAGAAAAGATCCTCTGTGCTCTGTGTCTTCCTCCTGGGAAAAGAGACTCATATGCATGGAAATTTTAAAAAGATAGCAAGGATATTCAAAGACCAAGAATGCATAATGGAGTCCCTCTGCAATCTTGCAGGTCTGACTTCATGATAAGTTTTTCTGCAGTCTCTAGAAATGAAAACTGGAATCTATTGTGGCCTACTAACAGCTGCTTCCCAGGGTACCTTCCTTAGTAAGCCTCCATCACTTACATATTCTGAAGTTCTCCTGCATTTAGGGCACCTGGGTCCCTAATGCATACACATTACTGACTGCTGAGCACCAATTCCTCCACAAAAGTCTGGAGGTGACCAGCTGCTTTGTCTGGCAACACTGGAGTAACTCCAGCCCAATCAATCAGCCAACTTCTCTGTAGTCCTGTGGATTAAGCCAAATCTCTGAATAAAACTGAATCATTGACAAGATTATTCTTCCCTGGTTTTCTCCCTCAGTCCCAGAATGTCATACAGAATTTCTTTATATACTATAGTTGCTCTTTAATCATAGTTAGAAATTATCTACATTAATCTTCTGCTTAATGTAGTGCATGATTTCTATCTCCTGATCAAATTCATATTGCTATTCCACACATCCTAGATGTTTACTTCCCTTTGTCTCCTCTTTCTTCTTTCTTTGCTTTCAAATTTCAATCTGGAAGACTTTAGTAGGGAGTTACAAAAAACGATAAAAGCAGCAACTCCCACAAAAAATACATTCAATTAATAAATTCATTAAATGACATAAAACTCCATGGCATTCAAAAAGTGCAAATTATTAAACAAGTTTCTATTTGGTTAGATTGGTGTTGTCTAATACATTGACCATAAATAATTAATAATAAATATATTTTAATGTCAGTTTTTCTGTCATACTAGCCATATTTCAAGTGTTCTTTAACCACATATGATCACATTATGGATGGCAAAGATCTCAAACATTCCAATATTTTTAAAAATTCCATTGGAAGAAGATGGGTTTGTAAATTAATTAATTTCTTTCTTTCTTTCTTTCTTTCTTTCTTTCTTTCTTTCTTTCTTTCTTTCTTTCTTTCTTTCATCCTTTCTTCCTTTCTTTTTTCCTTTCTTTCCAGGCAATTAAACGCAGGTCCACTCTACCCATGAGTTACATCCTCAGTTCTATCTATCTATCTATTTATTTATTTTATGATAGGTTTGTGCTAAGTTGCCTAGACTGGCCTGGACTAGCAATTTTTATGCTTCAGTATCTCACACTGTTGGGGTTATAAATATTGCCAAATTGTGGTTTACTGTGGTTTACAGACAATTAAAAACTAGTCATTTTCATGATAACACAAGGAGGCTCTTAGACAAGAGGAAGGGGATCATAGAGAGTGTGGAGGACAGGGTATGAAGAAGTGGACTTGATCAAATTATGTTGTATGTATGTACAAATATGTTACTATGAAACCCTTTATTTCATGTAATTAATATGCCTCAATAAAAAAATAAGTATTTTCAGTGTTAGACAAAGGGCATTTTATGTTTTTCTCATAACAAAACTATTCATATATTTTTACTTAGCCTTTCATTTTCCACAAAGTATTGATGAAGAAACACTTTTAAATATACACAAAAATATACAAGCTGTAATACATACCATTTTATAATATAAAGATGCAAGTATATTATTAAAATAAGTGATCATAAAAAGGAATATCATTTAACAAATTATTATCAAAATGAAGTTAAATGAAACCACTAAATTAATTTAGAGGTATATTTGATAAAAAAATATAGAACATATTTATGATATATACAATTGAAGAATATACTTTATAAAATACATAGTACTAGATATACCAGTCAATAATTTATGTCTACATACCTTTAAGAGAGAGATCAGAGGAGCTGGGGATGTGGCTCAAGCGGTAGCGTGCTCGCCCGGCATGCGTGTGGCCTGGGTTCGATCCTCAGCACAACATACAAACAAAGATGTTGTGTCCGCCGAGAACTAAAAAATAATATTAAAAAATTCTCTCTCTCTCTCTCTCTCTCTCTCTCTCTCTCTCTCTCTCCCACTCTCTCTCTCTCTCCCACTCTCTCTCTCTCTCCCACTCTCTCCTTAAAAAAAAAGAGAGAGATCAGAAAAAAATATTAAAATAGTCACAATGAATGATTATACCTCTGTGGTTGGAAAAAAGATGGTTTCCTTTTTAATGTTTTTGTTAATTGTTAATTTCAAGATTTTTTTTCCAGTTAACCTGCACTACTTGTGAAATCAATGGATAATAATTTAAAATTTGGTCTCTTTATTCTCATAGAATGGACTTTTGGACATACACACTATGAACGTTTGTTTCTCATTAAGAAGAAATACTCATGAATATTTTTGCTTGCACTTGTGACTGCCATTATTTTTAACTTTAGGCTTAAAATGACCGCCTTAGTACATCTCACATATAATAGTTCCCCGAGTAAATTAGAAACTTGATAAATGGGCATAAAATGTAGTTAAAAGAAGTTTGTTGCAGTTTATTAACTCACAAATACCAAGAAAAATGTACTACTATCTGCACTATTGGGACAAGTTTTATGGAGTTGCACAATCTTAGATTAATAGTTGCTCCATTTCCTTGAAAGATGTTAGTTTACCCTTCTGGGTTGACTTCCTTTTTCAGGAAATACTTTAGAAGATCTCTATGTCTTTGGGGGAGACATGGCATCTGACCTTTCCTTTCATTTAAGCATAACTTTGTCTCCTCACATACAATCAATTAAATGCTTGGTTCTTTCTCCTTTCCATTATTGTCATCAATAACACTAGAAACTCCCATCTTCATTTTCACAGGTAATTGAATTGGTGAATTATTTTCACATTAATCTGTTTTTTTTTTTAATGATCATTCCCTTCAATGGAACTTCCAACCTTAATGTTTTTTATCTCTTTCCCATAATTAAATTGGACATGATTTCTTAGAATCTTGAAAGTAGAAGATTGGAAAAGCACCACTGCTTCCCATGAGGTCAATGAAGTTTAGTGCACTTTATTTTTGCCAATAAATTCCTACTTGTCTTATTTTATGCCCTCTTAAGAAACTGGAACTGTTAAATGTGAGGATAGTTTTCAAATCTTTCTTTGAACATTCACTTCTTCCAATAGCAATCCATGGTATAAATAACACATAACTGAAAGAAATTCAAAAGGACTGCATAAGCCATGGGTTTTGTACCTTACAACAGTTACAAAATGATCAAAATATATTTATGTATGTTCTTTAAGAGTTAATGAGATATTAACATTTGATAAAGGTCCTTACAATTATATTTGGTTATTTCAGTTGGTTGGAATGTAGTTCCCTGGAAAACACACATAACTAATTTTATTGAAGTCATTCTTTCTTAAAATAATAATAATAATAATAATAATAATAATAATAATAATAACAACGTATGTGGTCAATACTGAAAAAGAACCCAAGTTGTATTTTTTAATATTTTTGTTTTCAAAGTGCAAATTTAGTTTACTCATGAAGTATTTGGATGAATTTGAACAACTCTATGCATAACATTTTCAATTCTAATTGTTTCAAAAGAACAAATCAACAATAATGAAATGCCAATAATTAATAAATTACTATTTATATTAATCTTGTTGTATAGAATAGAGGAATGTCAAATGATTTACTTGGATTGTCAAATATTCTAGGTAAATGCTGATATATAATTCACCCAGGAAACTATAAGTAAAATGATGTGGCTAAGGTACAGGATGCATGTCACAGTTTAGTAGGAAATGAGATTGTTAAAGTAGTCAAGGGTTATAAATTGATATTGTGTCCATAACTTTGCAAGTTCTTTCTCATTGGTTGATGGATTGCTTCATTTATTTATTTATTCCTTCAATGGTTATTTATTGAGTCTCTCATATAACATGTATTGTACCCAGCACTGAGAACAAGACATGAGGAAGAAAAACTCAGGGCTTGTCATCAGAATCCCTGTGGCTGTACTTTCAATATCTTACAAAAGAGAAACTGAAAACTACAGTTGAAAACCACCGGCTACATGTATATCCAATGCCACTAAGGAAAGCATAAACACCATTGTTTTTAGAGATTTTTAATAGAATTTGCTCTCTCACATGTAAGTAGTTGTAAAAGTTCCCAACATTGATCAAAATGTCAAGTATTTTTACTTATACTTTACAATAGTCATTTTTATGTTACCAGTCTTGTAGTCTTATCGATTTGCTCAAAGTACAATTTAGGTAAATTAAAATAAATTTATAAAGTGTTTGCTTAATTTTGGTAGTTTGGTCTTTCAAGTACAGGTCTATCTTGCTTTTAAAAGTAATTGTGATGAATTTAAGGAAATAGTTAAAATGTTTTCTACATTGCTGAACTTCTTTCCTGTCAGAAAAGCATAGAATTGTATCTCAATACTTTCTAGGATTTCCTATATGTTTATTTTTGTCATGTCCAGGTCAATTGAGGCTTAATCATCTACATCACATCAAATTGCTTAAAAGGAAAGCATCTGTTTCCTCTCCTCCCCTCCCCTCTTCTCCTCTCCTTTTTTGTCTTTCTGCCTCTTTCTCCATCCCCACCCAATTAATAAGATTTTTGCTTATATATCTCACTGAGCCATTAAATCTCTAACATTAGGTTTGTGATTACTTTTTGAAAAGACAACATGTTTGAAAATATATTTCAAAGAAAAAATATTTCAAGGTCTATTATACAGAAGAACTGCATGATTAGTCATATGATGAATTAGCTAATTCTTAATCTGAGAATAGCTGCACTTTCAAAATTAAGTCTTTGGTTTTTATCCTTTGTCAGATTTTTAGTTATTGGATTAGCTTTTAAAAATATGAATTACTGTGTATCTTGTGATAACTAGAATATAGGTCATTTGAATATCTGAATCAATTATGATTCACTATAAGTAAAGTTGGCTTTGGAACTTGAGTTGCCATAACAATCCAATGACTTCAAAACTTTTGAAGTTATATATATGTTTAATTATGCTTTTTCATAGTTACAGTATTGAAACACAGAATCATTTATATACAAATCCTTAAAAATGATGTCTGTTGCTTAAACTTTAGACTCTTGAATTATGAAAATAGGTTTTGAACCAAGTTAATTATTTTAAATATTATTATTTAATATCCAATGATATTTATGATAAAGTTAAGTAATGAAGACTTGTAGAAAAGAGCTTTTTCCATTTTTTAATTATTTCTAATTGCTGTCACTGATCATGAGCACTTTGAAAACTTCTACTATAAAATAGTATCTTCTTTAAGTATCTTGACAGTAGTAGAGAATGTAACCAATAATGATACATAATGAAAAATATTAGAGAAGGCACATTTGTAATGTTGTCAGATATAACAGAAATTGATTTTTTTTATTTAAAAGATGCTGTTCTGGATAAAAACACATTATTAAAGTTCAAATGAACTTATAGTAGTGTTTTTTCCCCACAGATTAAACTAAAATGCTATAATTTTACATAAATTTGTATCTTTCAAACACAGGAATATGTTTGATTGTTCATATATTTTTCATTTTTACAAAATTCAGAGTAATCCTTGCCCAGATTAAACTTATTAACTTCTACTAGAAATTCTATCATCAGCAGCCTCCAAAATTTTTTACAAATTCTTCTCTAACACTCGTTTCTTGGGTCAGTAGTAAATCCAGTTGATATGTCAATAAAGTTACCTTAGCTTGGTCAATGGGTTTTTGACCCATTGTCTTTGGATGTGGGAAGGGAAATATTAAAAACTAACTATATGGTTGAAGTCACATAAAATCATTAACTTAGTCTGTGTCAAGTATTAAAGTTCCAATTAAGAAATTCCAATTCAATGACCTCAGTAAATTTTTTTTTATTCTATCAACCTTATCTTAATGTTTAATACCATCCCAGTACAGATGAGAAACAATTTCCTGTCATTATTGATATTTTTTCTGGAAAATATCCTCAACCATGTTTTATTCCTTCTTCCATTCTATGCTCATCCATATCACTAACTTTCTACTTGAATTTTGCTATCCACCTTTGCCTTATCTGAATCACATATTCTGAAGTTGCTAAAGAAGGTAAGAAAACTAAGTTTACGATGGGCCATTCATAGTCAAGTCTACAAAATTTTACTTCACATAGAAACCCAGCTATTATCATCCATTAAGTTTCTATCTGATTCTATCTCATGAAATATATTTTAAAATATTTGAGACTTTCTTTCCTCTATTGTCATGGAAGACTTTATTTTCATTGAGAAATAGAAAGCTTTGACTAGAACTTTTCCAATGAGAAAATTTTCCAAGTATGTGTATGTGTATTACATTTGTTTGTTTTCATAAATAAAATATCTCTGCTATTTAAAAAATCCAGTCCCTCCATAAGCAATGATAAGTCAAGAAAAAATGCCTAAAATCTAAAAAAATTAAAATTTGAAAAATACAATTTTGGAATCTGTTCTTTGTAAACAGCTTGTGCAATGCTATCATCTTCTGATTCATTTTTTGAGAGGTAGAATTTCAGTTTATCTAATGATGGAAAGCAAACTAATAGTTTATTTTTCCTTCCTTTTGAAATTAGGCTTTCTAAATTTTTCTTAAAAACAACTTTCAAAAAAAGAAATGAGTATCTAAAATTTCAGGACATGACATTGTAGTGTCAGTAAACACAAGTTAAGACTGCCTCAGTGAATATAAAATATATAAGATAGGGTACATGTGATGATAAAAAAGACCTTAATTTTGTGAGTTAAAATTATTTTTATTTAGTGTGAAGATCTCACTGTCAATTGAAACATTAGTTATAGTTATTAGATATAGTTACAGTCACTGTAATATATAAGATTGAATGTATGATTGTCCAATTGAAAAATGTTACTTTTAGAAAGTTATCCTACCAGTCATACTATTTAATTGGTAATATTGATATAAAGGACTGATTTTTTTCTTTTATCACAATTCATCTATTTTTAGTTATTTTATTACATGCCTAAGAGTTCCTTAAAGCCAAATTATAATTTTACTTTGTTGTTAATAAACCAAAGGCTTTCCTAGTCATAGGCTATTACCTTAATTTGTACTCCCTTGGACATTTTTCATCATTTAAATGTATCTCTAATATATGCATTTCAGGTATATGTGTTTACACATTGATACACAGGCACAAGCACTGGAATCTAGGCTGCCCTCTGAAAACCTGTTTGTATTTTAAGTCTTTTTGTGTTTTTCTTATTTGTTTCTGTTTGAAGTATTTTTAAAATTTAAGTTAATATTAAACTAACAAAAATGAAATATAAAGGTACATATTTATGAGGGACAATGTGATTTTTGATACATGTATTCATTGTATAGTGTATAAGTTATGTTAAACATATGTATCTCCTCAAACGTTTATCATTTCTTTATAGTGTTTTATTTCTCTTTTTATTATACAATGTAGAGTAAAAGAAGAGGGATGGAATGTGTATAGGAGTAAACAAATATATACTACTGATAATATATTAATTTATATGCATATAATTTCATCCTTAGAGTATTTTTGATGATGAAGAATACCTTAACTTTCTGAGTTAAAATTATTTTTCCTCAGTATGAAGATCTTCCTGTCAATTGAAACATTAGTTATAGTTATAGTCACTGTATAAATCAGATTTGATTGGCACTAAGTAGGGATACAAAGGTGTGAAAACATTAATATAGTGATAAGTCTCTTCTCTCTATTAATATATAAGCAGATATGGAAGGAAAAATCATGTTTGAAAATGACTTTCAATCTTATTTTTTATATCAAATATAATCATAGATGTTCATCTCTAAAAATTTTAAATCTTACCCAGAATTATGAAGCATAACATAAATATTCAGTTATTAAGAAGTCTATACCAAGATAACACTCAATAATCTTCATTTCACTCTTTCCTTCTGTGTCAGCTAAAAACAAATATTCTGAAAAAAAATGGTAGCCATGGGAATAGCAACTATTTTTAGTAAAGAAAGTGTTGTTTTATGACAGTATGGTGTATTTTGAAAAGTATAAAGTACAGACTAGGGCTGTTGATTATATCACATCAGAAAGCAATGATTCTATCACAAATAATATTTTTTGTCATTTTTTTTGTCATGGGATCCTGAGGCCAAATGATACAAAAAGTGAGACCCCGAGACCACAGTTGATTGAACAGGTATAATATCAGTAATGGACTAACATTCACTGTATTCCCTCTGACATAATCTCTAGAGGAACACACAGACAGAATTGGGTTGATAAATATTTCAAATAACCATTATCTAGTAGTTCTGAGAGCTTCTTATTGATAATATCAAGGGCTTCAAGGAAGTGTTCTGCATAATAAGTGTGCAAGTACAGATATAGAAAGGTCTTTGAAGGATAATGCTTTTTATTATAACAGATGGGTTATAGGAAAGATAGTAGTTTGCCAGAGTTTAAAACTCTGCCAACTCTTCGAGTCAGAATGTTATATTTTAAGTTAATCAGAATATTTGAGAAGACATCCAAACTTGGAAGCACCTGAAACTTCAACACTGAATACATTTGCATAAATCACATTCAAGGAGTCATCTAATTTTATAATACATAACCCAGTAATACTCATACTAAGGCCTGTAGAGGAGATAGATCACTAGCCTTTGATTAAAGGGTTATAATTTTGTATAGTTGGATGATCATCTTAATGAAACTTGGTATATTGACCCTGGAAGATTTTATGCAAGGTAAGAGGAAGCATAATAATAGGAAATAAATATAAAACCTATAATATCTTCTTGTTGCACAGATTTGGTAGGTAAGTTATTTCACATATTCAACTTTTATTTCCTGATTATTTAGCAAGCCAAATATATTTAATCAGAAAACTGTCATTTTAAACAAGTTTATGGAACTATCTATGAAAAGGCTCAATCTGTAAAAATTAATGAAGACCTTAGTGAGGGCCATTCACTAAAAATGAGAAGGAAGTTTCCAGGCTGTTACCTAAACTTTGTAAATAGAACTGGAAATTTATCATTTTGGCATTCTCTGTACTTTTGCTTTGAAGTGATTTACCATAAATGTGTGTTGCCATATGTTTACAATGTATGTTTTCAATCAATCATTATTTAATAATAGGTCCTCCTCTTATTATTATTATTATGCAACATAACAGTTAATAAAAAATTAAACATTTAAGTATATTTAATTCAACTGAGTTTTATCAGTTTATATATGTGCATATTTAATATATTTTATGTACATATAATAAATGATATGTGTATAAATAATATTATACATATAAATATGCATAAATACATTCAATATTTTAAGAATTAGGAATCATTCTTACTAATATCTGGCAACAGTATATTTTTCAAACAATTAGTGATTTTTTTATAGTAACTATTTTTTATAGTAACTAAATGTATATGAGGTAACTTTTTATTATCTGTATATGTACCTACACACTTTACCTACCTACCTAACTACTTGCTTGACAGATTGCCTTATCTAAGGCAGTGACCATAGTGGTTATAATTGAAGAAAATAAATAGACCAATCTAAAAATAGTCATGTGAACTTAATATACCTTTCTCAAAATAAGACATCTATGTTCAACAAGCTTATGAAAAAAATCAATAAAATTAAAATTCAGGGAAATGCAAATCAACACCATAATGAGGTAGTATCTTACCATAGTTACATGGCTATTATAAAAAATACAAAAAATAAGAAGTGCTGATAAAGATGTACAGAAAATGGAACTCTCAAATATTAATGGTGTGAATGTAGGTTAGTAGAGTCACTATGGAAAACAATATCACTATTGTGTATATATTTAAAGGAAATAAAATTTTATATTAAAGAGGTATCTAACCTTTCATGTTTATTGAAGCCCTATTCTTAATAGCCTAAACATAAAATTATCTTAGATATCCATTGATATGTAAATAGATGGAGGAAATGAGATATATAAACACAGTGGAATGACACTCAGCCATAAAAAATTAAAATATTGCTATTTATGATAATGTTGATGACCCTAGGGGGGACATCATACTATGAGAAATAATCCAGGCACAGAAAGACAGATACCATATATTCTCACTCCTTTGTGGAAGATAAAAAATAATTGAAGAGGGGAGTGGAAAGACAGATCATTAACATAAGTAGCATCCTACCAAATGAATCTGAAAATCTTAATCTTTAGAGTAGAAATTGGAGCTGAATGAGAAGGACAAACATTAGATTTTGATGAAGAAAATAAATTAGAAATTTAGTTCATATGGACAAAGTAGACAACATTGATCTGGTGAGAAAGTGTCCTCCAATTTAATGGAAAAGATTGTTGATCTTTTTATTAAGAGAAACATTTTTCCCCAAATGCTTACTTTTGAAGTACATCAAAAACATACATGCATCAAATGCTTGCATTAGTTAGAACAGAAAGGAAGAATAAATACTGCATCACTCCAATCCATTACCAGCTCCTATTGATATTAAGTAAAGTGGTCTCCTACTATAACAGGTTTTGTTTTGTTTTGTTTTGTTTGTTTGTTTGTTTGTTTGTTTAGGTTGCAGATCCTCCCACAAGCTGAGAACTACTTGGACTTTGGTGCTTGCGTAATAGTTGCAAATACCAGAGCTGATATTTTTGTGCTGTGAAACCTAGACATAAACAATTTATGGAATGGATTTTCTTCTTTGTAAAAGAGTGGATTATCAGTAGGGTGGAAAAAGAGTCTGACAATTGATAGCAATAATACAATAATATTAATAATCATAGTAACAATAAAAAAACTCAAAGTTTTTACAGAATTTTTTTTTCCAAGGCACTGTCAAGTACTCATTAAATTTGCATCAAGAACTTGCCTTCCACCTTGAGAATCCTGGTTCTTCCATAAACGCCCAGGAACTTCCAGATTATTGCTTTACTTCTGCCATGTTTCAGGCTCTTTTTCTTTTCTATAAAATTTAGCTACTTACCTAGAATAGTGTCTGGCCTATATGTGAGCATTTTTTGAGGTCTGCTATTTTCATTATTATGACTCTACATATAATTATTATTAATGCTTAGATTTGCAATGAGTATTAAAGTAATTTATGCATAAGGTGCTTAAAATTGTGTCTTGCTTGTTTTAAATGCTCCTGAAATGTTAGTATAACTTAAACGCATTGCTTAAATATCATAACAGTTCCTAAAGGTGGATTTTAATGCCAATAACATTTTACAGTAGGTATATGAAAATTGCTAGTTATTGATATAATATTATAAATAGAACTTGCAACACTTTTTTCTATGAAAGGCTTTTCTATGATCATAAAGACAATACCTCTTTGGAGGATAGTGTCCTCCAAATAAGTATCATTTAAATCTTTTGCCTTTTTAAATTAAGAAATGGTACACATTCAGCCATTACAAAGAAAGAAATCTTGAAATTTGGGATACCATGGATGGAACTGGAAGTCATTATGTTTTTGATTTTTTTATTTGGGGTACTGGAGATTGAACTAAAGGGCATTCAACTATTACACCACATCCCCAGCCCTACTTTGTATTTTATTTTCAACTCACTGAGTTGCTTAGCATCTCCCTTTACCCAGTCTGGCTTTGAAGTCCTGATCCTCCTGCCTCAACCTTGGGAGCCACAGAGATCATAGGTGTGCCTCACTGCGCCTGACCTGGAAGTCATTATGTTAAGCAAAATAAGAGAAATACAGAAAGATAAATACTATATGATCTCAATAACTCTCACACATTTATCCAAAAATGTGATCTCAAAGAAGTTGAGAAAAGGGGGATGACTCATAGTGGGGCAGGGAGGGAGAACATGGGAGGATTTGATTAATTCTGAATAGGGAAGAGGGGTCTGAGGGAAAGGAAGAGGGAAGGGGATTAGCAACGGTAGTAGAATATGATGGTCAACATTATACAAAATACATGTATGAACTTGATTTGGGTATCAATATACCTTATATACAAATAGAGATATGAAAAATTGTGGTATATATGTGTATTAAAAATTGTAATGCAAAAAAAGTACATGTATAATGGTATAAATTGACGTGAACATACTTTATATACAGAGGAAAGAAAAATTGTGCTCTATATGTGTAATAAGGATTGTAATGTATTCCACTGTTGTCATGTATTTAAAAATTAATAAAATCAATTAAAAAAAAAGAATGATGGGTGCCCAAGTCTAGGGAAAATGAAGGAAGGAGAGTGGGAAAAGGTCGATCTGGTGTGATACTTAATAGTAGCAGGACTACAGATAATTATATTTAATATATCAAAAAAGGAAAATATTTCAAATTTTCTCCATAATGAAATTAAAAAATATTTGAGGAGAAATAAATGTTTACTTTGAAACAACACTCTATTATGTATGTATTGAAACATCATATTAATATCATGTTAATAATTGTTGGGTTGTTGTTTCATTTAAAAATTAAATTTAATTTAAATATAAATGTAAGACATGGTATGTGAGTGTTTGAGTGCAAGAGCATATGATTGTTTGTTGAGGCAGGTCTGGAAACTGTAGATAAAATCGTGTTTGCAGACAAGCATGGCATTTTTGTTGAGAAAAGGTTTACTGAGATTTTGAAAAACAATGGAATAGTTCCTGTGTGGCATAATTCCTTCCATCCAAATTCAATTCCACTAATGGTTATCTAGAGACAATGCTCATTATCCCTATGTATCTGAGATCTTTCAAATCCATAATTGCTAACATTTTAAGGTTTACTCATGCTAATATTAATCACTTATTTTTGCCCACGTCCTGCACAGGCAACAGAAATGGGTTTCCCCTCAGTGGATTGTGCTGGTTAAGAAATAAAAGCTAGGAAAAATAGAAGGATGAAAAAATCAAAGAACACAGAAAATAATTTCAGAGAGCAGGGGCAGGACAGACTAACTTATAATACAGATTGAGCTTCTATACTCTGGCAAAATGGACCTGGGCTTGCTTTATTATTATTGGGGACATGAAAGGCAGGGATAAGATTTCAAGGGCAGAGTCTTGCTTTGTGGTGTTTGCAGTCAGCAGACTGATCAACATCTTGGCAGGTCACACCCATCTCAGGTACAGTGTGGGACACAACAGAGCAGGAAAGAGACATTGTCCCTGGGCAGTTAACAAGAGTAAATGTCCATTGGCCATTCCCAGACCCAAGCTGTCTCTATCCAGGAAACTTCCATGTGTATTTTCCCACATGCATCCCATGGACCCTTCTTGACAACTTAGGTTTTCGTCAACCAATTCAGGTCTTCTAACTCTTGCAATATTCCATTTTCTAAATTGTTGGGAAGCCACAAGTCATTTTTTAAAGGGTTATCCCTACCACTGGCCCCTTTCTGACCCATAACAATTCCAGTTCTCAGTTGTCATCAGCCTTCGTTTGAAGTCCTTGATCAACCAAACCATATAGTTTTGTTATATATCATGATGAAGAACCATGTAGAATTGATAAAGAGATGGTTAACAGGCCTCTGTGCACCCATCTGGGCTATTTTCATTGCTTGACCCTCAATGCAATGCTACTTGGATCCTCAAAGAAAATAATATAACCAGTTAAAATATATTACATTTTCTTCATTAATGTAAACCACAATTGATAGATAAATAAAACCACAAAGCTATGATTATTTAATTTGATGATTTCTGTTAACCTCATAAAGATTTGGAAATCTGGTTTGCCTCCTAAATTTAAGTGAAACTCTTCATTCTTCCATGAGGCACCCACCCAGCATAACCAATTAAATTGTCCAAGCAAAACAACTACAAATCATCTGTGGCAGTTCTTTTTTTCATCTTTCATGCCATCATATATGCTTGAATGCAGTCAAATTGCTAAGTAGATGAGAGAGAGTTAAAAAAAATAACTTTTGTAACATCAGTACATATTTGTTTCCTTCAAAAACTATCATATATTTTAAGCTATTTCTAATTTTCACTTGCTATTTTATAAGAGTGAAAGTGAAAAGTAAAGTATAGGAATATAAGCACTAATGATTTGTGACAATTGATTTATAAATAAATCCTTTGTGACATAGCTAAAGAATGATGAAGACATATGTTAAGCCACAGTGACTTCCATACAATATTAAATAAAGAAGACATCGCAAAAAAGCCAATGATTTATAATTTGACTTTGTCATAATAAAAAACAACTACATATGTATACAGGCATATATATATATATATACACACACACATACACACACACACACACACACACATATACATATATAATTAAATAGCAGCGGTTATGTATGGGAAATAGATTCATAGATTATTTAAATTTTATTCTGTGCCTTTTCTATATCAACAGAACTTTTCCTTCTGTGTTGTTACAATTATTTGGAAAAAATAAAATTATATTAAGTCACACACACACAAAAATATATATATATATATGTGTGTGTGTGTGTGTGTGTACAATTAAGCTCAAAAGTTTCAAATTAGATTATTTATTTAAGTTTATAAGTGCATGTGAAGAAAGAAATCATCTTGTCATAATTAAAATTTCAATCAAACAGGAATAAAGTTATTTAAATAGTAAATTTGCATTTTACATCAAATATGGTAATATAGGCTGCACCTGTATGTTCAAAACACATTTAAAAAGGAACTGTTGAGTTTATCATAAAAAGTGTAAGTAAAAATATAAGATATCACAAACTTACTGGAAGCTGTATGTTATAATTCACATTTGAAGTAACTTATTTCACTTTTAAGTAGTGTATCTGTTTTTATATTTTCTTTTTCACACACTGTTACATAATTTATTTCTTCTTTAAACATAAAAAAGTGGTGGTGATTTTTAACTGAAAAATAACTTTAAAAAATCACGGAATATCTTTTTTTTTTTTTTAATGATGATGGTTTTCCTCTTAGGACTTTAAGAAACTCTCACAAATAAAAATGTAGATTGTGCTTTACAATTTAAGCTAATATTTTTAATCTTGTGAAGATAAAGATACTCTCGTAAATCCATAATGAATTATAAAATTTAAAATGTATAACTTTCACTCTGAAATGTTTAGTAATCTCCATAGTCATCTTCTAACAAACATTTAAACACATATTAAAGGGAGGAAAGATCATAAAAGCACAATAATCACTACTTGTATTTTTAGCTGAAATGAATGTAATATCACAGCATGGTTACATAATTAGTTCTAAATATTCTTTTCTGAATAGATTTTATAAGAATTACTAAGAGAAATAACTTGCATCTTAATATTATACAATCTATGGGAGTCTTTTTTAAGACTCATACGCGACTCAGTTACGGAAACAGATCTTTGTGTTACTTTCAGTAATTATCCTCTCCTAATAGAGAATGAGACACTAGATAAGAAATTTAAAGAGTTTATCTTAATAAGATCCCAATATTGCAATTTAATAACATAGCCAGATGAAATAGATTACATTTCCTTCATTAATGAAACCACAATTATAGATATATAGATAAATAAAACTAAAAGGTAATGATTATTTCGTTTGATGATTCCTGTTAACCTCATGAAGATTTGGAAATCTGGTTTGCCTCCTAAATTTAATTTAAATTAAATTCTTTTTCCAGCAGGCACCAACCCAGCATAACCAACCAAATTGCTCAAGCAAAACACTTACAAGTCATCTGTGATAGATCTTTTTTTCTGTCTTCCTCACAACTGAATATGCCAAGCACTGATCACAGAGACTAAGGCTCAGCATGTTGTGCTAAATGAACATGAGGACTTTAAACATATATTTAGGAAATGTTAGATGGAAAATAGCCAGGAACAACTTACATAATTTCACACAATTGATTGTTAATTTGACTAAAAATTCTCACAACTAGATTGGACTTTGAAGATAGCCCATATTTTAAACCTGTTGAAAATAGTTGGCTTTATCTTGTCTTACATGGTGAGCATAATCCTACTCCTTAAGAAAAGGAAAGCTCTCATCATTGAATGCAGGCTATTCCATTTTACTTTGGGCTGAGAATTTATGCTTATTTATTTTTCAATTTACCTATTGAGATATTATGGTAAGTGTAATGTGATAAAAAGGTTCATACTAAACATATCTCTGGGGAAATATTTGTAATGAAAAAAATGAATAGCCCATTACTGCTCTTTAACAAAATATGAAGTAAAAAAAAAAAAAAAAAAAAAAAAAACAGGAACAGTGGTATAAAATAATATGCCTTATGTGAAGCCTGTGGGGAAACTCAAAACAAAACACTATTTTTAAAAACATTATCATTCCTTTTGTCTCCTCTCAGTTCAAGTTTCATCCCTGTTTTGTTTTTTTATTTTAAAAATAATAACTCAAATTGGTTAAATATTCTATTACACTAATTTTATTTTGGCCATACATTTCTTTCTTCCTTTTTTTTTTTTTTTTTGGTACCTGGGATTTAACTCAGGGGTGCTTACCCACTGAGCAACATCCCCAGCCCTTTTTGTATTTTATTTAGAGATAGAGTCTTGCTGGTTGCTTAGGGCCTCACTAAGTTGCTTAAGCTGGTTTTGAGTTAGTGATCATCTGGACTTAGCCTCCTGAGCTGCTGGAATTACAAGCTTGTGCCACTGTGCCCAGGTTGGCCATATATTTCTATTTACTATTGCTGAAATATTAAGTTATTTATTTTAAAGGTTTCTATATAATATTTTATCTACAAATGTTTATATATGTATAAAAATCCATGTTTTTCTAATCTAACAATATCATCGTACTTTATTTCTGAATTTGTAAAAATTTCATGATGTATGGTTTTGCATTCATTATCATTTAGTAAGTATATATTTTATGATAACAAATTTTTATAAGATACAAGAAAATTTAAAATACTTATTTTATACATTTATTTTATTATGCTCAAAATTGATCTCTTTAAAATGCATTGAATTGGATTCTTCTTTATACTTTCTTATAAATACAATATTTAAATGTGTTCTACTTATATTTGAAAAGAGTGCATTTTGGTTTGATAAAAGTTTTAAACCTGTGTGTGTGTGTGTGTGTGTGTGTGTGCGTGAGTGTATCATTGCCTTGAACTATGTAACTCTGGACAGTGAGACATCCCTGCTGGAAATCCTTCTTTGGTGTGAGGGTGCCAAGGGAATGCCCTTTTGCAGGTGACTACTGTTGATAGGGAGAATTCCACGATTGTTATGAACTTTACTATTTCAAAAGCCTTGGATTTAAATACCAACTGCCATGAGGTAGAAGAGGTGGGCAGAAACCAATGAGCCCCAACTAAGCTGGTTTGCTCATTACTTCCTCTTGTTTACCTCAAGAAGCCTTTTCACAGTGAATCCCTTTGATGTTAAAAACTTATATAATATGAAGGTGGAGCCTCACTTCTGTTGGATCAGACTCAACCAGGGTTGATCCACCCATCAAGTCCCACTTTTCACCTATAATTGAGTCTTTATTTCAAATAATTTCTTATTTTCCCAGTTCACCCACCGCCTGCACCAAGAAAACTGTTCACTGACTTGTGGAATATATATATATATGTATATATATATATATACATATATATATATATTCTATATTTATATTACATATGCATATATTTATCTTTATTCATTATGGCAGTAAGGTATATAGACCTTTATTGAGGACTTTTGCTATTATAAATAAATTATGCCAGGACTTAGGTTTTTTGATAAAATATCTATTAATTTTATTTCAGTTAACCTAAGTAAACCCCACATACCTCTCTGGTCACTATCATAACTACTCTACATAACCTCTCCTGTCCTCTCATCCTTTGGGTATTTAAATGGTGCATAGCCTGAAATACAACACTCTGGGCATGTCCCACTTCTCTGAGCTAGTGTTGTAACTTTTACTCCACGAGCATATAAACATTTTAGTTCTTTAAATAAAATGAATATTTAATCACCTTTTTTTGGCAGGAAGGATTCTGGGCATCCAATCCATAGACTCACACATGTCAGGCAAGCAGTCTAACATTGAGCTACGCCCCTAAGCCACCAGTTTTTATAAATCTTGCCGACTTCCCAGATTCAATCTTTCATCTTTCTTCTACCTCATATTGAATAAGATAAAAAGGAAACACTGTTTTGTTTTTGGCATAGATTATTAATGGGCTTCCCTCTCAAGGAGAGATTATCAGTTAAATAAGTCCTAATTGTTTTATTCTAGTGCTATTTTAGGAATTTTATAATTTATGTGTATCTTTTTTCTTTCCAATGGGAAGTTAATTTAGAAATGTGGTAAATGCATGCTTTCAACCAGTGGCCATGAACCAAAATTTCCAAAGCCTATGAAAAAATCTTGGTTCCATAATTACTCATGTGCTTACATTGTTCTATAAGGCCCCATATGAACTGGTTCACACTTTCATCTCTTATGTCATCTACTACGTCTCTCAGGACTACCTTAACAGGCTAACTCTATGGCAATCACTCTGGTTTACCAGTTGTTGCTAACATATCAGGACTGGTATTGCTCCAAAATCCAGATAGCCTCTCACCTTTGCTTGTAATGATGATTCTTCAGATAAATGTATGGTTTATCTTTTCATCTTTAGTTTTGACTGAAAGGTCACTGTGTCATTTTCCCATTAAGGCCTACCCAGAACGCACCAATTTTAATACAATAGTATCAATTTAATACAGATAATGTGGCTTTACTCTTTTTTCTTGCACTTACCAACATTTATTGTATTATATTAGCTTCTATATTTATTCTTTATTTGTTTTGAATCTCTTTCTTTCCAAAAAATATTAGCTACATTAGGGCTGAGTTATTTATCTTCATGATATTTATTTCAGTGCCTAGAAATACCCAATGAATGAGAATCTTTTTAGAGTTTTAATGACAAAACCTTGGGTTCTCCATCAATTGCCCTGAATAGCAAAGCACACTGTATGGTTTTCCTCTTGGAAAGGATAAGAGCAAGAATGGGCCAGAGCAAGACCAAATTTGTCCTGTATCACTTGTTGTCTCTATGCTACTCAAATGTTAGAAATGTGAAAGAGTATGCTAAAAAACAAATTCCTAAAGATAAGTAACAATAAAGGGGAAAATGAATAAAAATAATGTAGTTTGAAAGAACTTCAGTATGTGACTAAAACAATTATCACCAATATAATTTTTAGAGTAGGACTATAGCCATATTTTATGCCAAAATAAATCCTTAAAAACACCATTTGACCCATCTATCCCTCTCCTCATTCTATAGCCAAAGGATTTAAAAATAGCATACTACAGGGACACAGCCACATCAATGTTTATAGCAGGACAATTCACAATAGCTAAATTGTGGAACCAATCTAGATGCCCTTTGATAGATGAATGGATAAAAAAGTGGCATATATACACAATGGAATATTATTCAACAATAAAAGAGAATAAAATCATGGCATTTACAGGTAAATGGATAGAGTTAAAGAAGATAATGCTAAGTGAAGTTAGCCAAAAATCAAATGCCAGATATTTTCTTTGATATAAGGAAGCTGATTTATAGTGGGATAGGGAGAGAGAGCATGAGAGGGATAGACAAACTCTAGATAGAGTAGAGGGATTGGAGGGGAAGGGAGGAGGAATGAGGTTATAAAATGATGGTGGAATGTGATTATCATTATTATCCAAAGTACATGTATAAAGACACAAATCGGTGTGAATATACTTTGTATACAACCAGAGATATGAAAAATTGTGCTCTATGTGTGCAATAAGAATTTTAATGCACTCCACTGTCATATATAAATATTTTTTAAAAAAAAACATGAAATAATGATGCGTTTCTTTGGAAACATCAGAAAATGAAGAAAATAATGTCTTATAAAGTTCATATACCACATGTCTAAGTATATATACATCATAAGAGTAAAACATATCATATACATAGTGAAGTCAGGATACACACATGACATTGATAACCACAATAAAAATGTAAACATATTTATACCTTAAAGAACAAAATTCAAAATTATATTATGTGTGAGTATTCTTTATTTTTAAGTGCTTAATTAAGTACATTAATTTAAATTATATCATTTTAGATAAAGTATCACCAGCTTCAAAATGAACCATTGGACTTCAAGGAAAATCTAATTTTTATGCAAAAGCATAACTGTATTTTATATTCTAAATGCTTCCAAATTCTTTTACATGAGATGCCACTTTATTTGACAAAAGGTGCAGATAAAAGATCTCATCAGACTTCTAGCCTGCCAAAGAGACTTACTACAGTAAGGAAGCAATAAACTCTGCATTCCACTTTAGCAGTTCAAGTATTACTTTGAATTACAACATTTTCAAAAGCTGACAAAAATCTAATGCAGTCTCTTTGAACTGGAGTCACTCTAGTAATTCTCACAAATATTTTCTGGAGGGCAGATGATGTAGTGTAGTTAAAAATTGTGGACCAAGGACATGATTCCTCCCTGGCATTCAGGTATTAAACATGAATTATAGAAAGTGATTATCCTTGTCACCTTGCCTGAAGTAATGATGTTCTGGTTTTTACAGGGCTATCAAAAACCTGCTGTGTCAGAAATGAGTATGATTTTAGGCTATTAACAAGCACGCAGATGTAAGATCTTGATTCAAATCATACTTTGAAGATCTCTGAAAATATATAAAGCTAATTTAGAACTTTATATCATATGTTTACACTTGACATTAGAGATTTTTGATATTTTATATTGCCTAAACAAATGAAATGTCTGCTGTAAGTATGGGAAAAATCATGTTAACTAAATTAATTGCTTAAATCACTTGGATAATAGAAGAAAGAAAGCTTGGTATTACTTCACTAGCCTCATTAAAAATGGATGTAAGAAATATAACAAAAAATCATTTGTCTAACTTTATTTTTCTCTATATGAGCCATTGTTAAATTTGCATTTCAGTTAAAAGTAATAAAAATAATACTCTAGCATTAACTAATATCAGAGTGATATTTATAAAGATCTATAATTTGCAAATAATCCACATGATTATTTTGGACATATAATTGGTATGGCATTTTGATTCTTGTCTCACCTTATTTCAGGATCTCATTTAATTATATTATAATGCTTAAAATGGGTTTTATTATGCTATCCTCTTAAAATGTTGCTATTCAAGTGTATTTCAAAATATTTCTAAGAGGAAGGGCATATACTATTTCAATGAACAATAAATATATGCTGCCCATTCATTGCTGGAAAGAAATAATTTTTTCTTGAACCCATCAAAATTTCTCATAAAATATAAAAAAAAACATAGACAGTACATGCCTGGTTAAAGAAAAATTAAATAAGCTAGACGTTATCCATATATTACTTGTGGACTGATATGGGATAATTCTGAGAAAAGGGAAATACAAAGGAGATGTGTTCAAAATATTTCTTTATCCTTCTTATTTACCAAATGGCAATAGGATTTAAGTCCTGAAAAATTGAAAAGACATGAACCAATTTTTCTTTCTTTCTTGTAAGAAACTAGTTGTTTCAATGATTGAAAGGGTGGCCTAAGGGAAAAACTAGAATAAAAACTATACTTTTGAAACAAGGGTAATGATCAGAAAAATATGTGATTCTGATGAACTAGTCTCTTTAATTGAAACTTGCTTAAATATGTAGCTAAATAAGCCAAAGTTAAGAAAATTGGAGTAGACCAAATAGTGACTCTCTAGAAAAAATATTCACATTCTAATCTCGTGAACATGTGAATCCTACCTTACATATAAAAAGGTACAAAACTTTAAAGTTCTCTAGAGGTCATGGGTAGTTTGAATTTCTGTGTATGACTCCAGTGCAATCACATATGTCCATAGAAGGATCAGGCATGTAAGTTTTGAAACACACACCAGGAATAAATGATGCAGAAGAGGAAACAGTAATGTGACCATAAGAAGAGAAATTAGAGTCATATAACCCCATGCCTAGAAACCTCTTCAGTCAGTATAGCAGCCAAAAGCAAGGAACAGATTCTTCTCTAGAGACTCTGGAGGAAGAGAATCCTGATTATACTGACTTGTACTTCTAATCTTCAGAACCATGAGAGATTAAATTTCTGTCATATTAAGCCTCCCAATTGTGTGTTCTTTTTTAATGGCAACCATGGGAAACTAATAGAGATAACTGAGTTTCTGCTGAATAATAAACACCTCAAACTGTAAACATAGCTTTGGAAATGAATGACAGGTCAGAACTTAGAAAAAAGCAAGGTGTATGGCAGAGAAATGTCTATTATCTTAAAAAATATGTGTATGGTCATGAATGGAATGTTGGTAAAGACAAGAGCACAAGGTCTTTCATGAGCATCAGAGGAAATGAAGACCTGCTATTGGAAATGGGAATAAAGGTTATCATTTTTTCATAGTGAGGGGAAACCTGGCTGCATTGTGTCCTATAGTTGCATGGAAAATGTAAATGATGACCTTGCTTATTTAACTATTTCTAGGCAGAGTGTTTAAAGTGCAGCTAGGCCTACTCTTGTTTCTGTTTATAGTAAAGGATGAGAAGAAATTAATAACTTGAGGAAAGAAAACTCATCACAAAAATTTGTTGCACTCCTAAAAATCTCTAGTTGGGGAGCAGATTGATAGACCTACTGAGGTTCAATATATGCTACTGCTCAAGAAAAATAAGAATGATTGTGAAGGTGAAGCAATGGACCTAGAGCTTTGGGTGCTTCAGGCCCAGAGGGCAGAATTCAATGTCAAAGGTGTAATCTGAGGTTTTAAAATATGTCACAATCGATTGTATTGTCCTGTATATCTAGCAAGAACAAATAAGACAAAAAGCAGTGGATTTTCCCTATTAGAATTCAGAGTTTCTAGAGTTTGATAACACCTTTGTCTTCCTTCATTTTAAAATAGGAAAGTCTATAACTTCTACAGTAAACTTGTCCCCCATTCAGTGTGGAGAACACACAAATTATTTTCTAGTTTCACATGTCCAATATGGGAGAGAAATGGTGCCCCAGCATTAATCAGATGCAATTCATACCCTTATCTAATTTAGATGATTTAGATGATGAGATTTGTTACTTTGGAGCTGATGATCTTTAGATGATATTTTGCATTATAATTGATGCTATTATGATTTGAGACTTTGGGTTAGATTGGGATAAGGCAAATATATTTCACATGTGGGATAATTACAAATCCTTGGGAGCAAGGGGATATACTGTGGGATGCAAAAAATAACATCCTGAAACATTTGTTCATATCTTAATCTTCCTTAACCACAAACACTATCTTAAATACAAAAGAATAAATAAAAACTCATAAGGCAAAAAATTTGATTTGATAAGAGGTAGCTTATTCTATATAATTAGTTGGGCTCTATAATCAATCATATGTTTTCATAAAAAGAGTAAGAATGAGTTTTAGGCAAACATAAGACAGGAAAGGGAAGAAAGCAGTGGAACAGTGGATACAAAGAAAGGAATGGAACAGCCATAAGCCACAAAGCCTGCACTCACCAGGATCTGGAAGAGAGCAAAATGGAATCTTCCTTGGAACCTCTGGTAGGGATGTAACCCTGTTGATATCTTGGTTCTGGTGTTCCCCAACTTCAGAGAATAAAATGTTGTGGTTTTAAATAACTCTCCATGATAATTTAAGGCATTCATGGAAAACAGATATAGATTCTACTGTTTTATGCAGTCAAGGAAGTGTCTAGGTGAGCCTGACATTTTTGGAGCAGGGTAATCAGGAAGGACAGACTGGAAATTCCTGGGCAAAAGCTGATGCTTGAGTACGAAGCTGAAATACCTTCCTCAGGTATACCTCAGTTCACCCTTAAGGCCTTACAACAACATTGATAATGACCACCAGATTGTTGAGGATAATCTCTGCCTTAACCTGTTCAATTTGTTGTGACAAAATTCTTTAGACTCTGTAACATGTAAACAACAGAAATGTATTGCTCACATTAAACATTAATGTGCTACCACATTTGAAACCTGGAGAGGTCTTGTTGTCCTGCTTTCTAGACAGCAGCTTCCTCTGCATCTTTTCATTGTGGAAGGAGTGAATGAGCTCCAATGTGCTTCTTTCATAAGAAGACCCCATCACCTATCAACTTCCTAAAGTGCCTGCATATTAATGCTATTACACTGGTAATTCATTTTCAGCATACACACTTTGGGGAGGCAACACCTGCAGACAATAGCTGTCCCCTTTTCTTAAGTTGTTAATCATACTTGAAAAACTACTTACAGAAACTTCTATATAAGTTTTGTTTGAATAGCTAGGTACTATATGTTCATTTCACAGTTGGAACAGAATGAGTACAACAAAGATTTCATGAATGGATAATGTTCCAGAATTTAGGGATACTAGACCTCAATTTAAAAGAGTACAATTATTCTGTAATTGATAACATATGAATCATAATGTACAAAGGGTACATAAAATGTATTTTTATTGCTTTACTTCCCAAACTTTGGTGACTGTACAAGAAGAAGAATTTTATTACCCTATGAACTTTAATTACATTTAAAGATAAAATTTATCTCAGGAAAACTTCTAATCCATTAACTAACCATCTGAATGACTTTAGTAAACTAATCAAAACAACCCTCTTGAGAGAATAGTGAACTTATTGTGACAAAGTTCCCAGAAAAGAGAACAATGAAGGGAAGAAATATTTATTAAATTCCTAATGTACAGTAAGTATCAGAGTCTACACATAATCTTAGAAAGAGAAGTAATAGTTTCAAGGTCATTTGGCTAATAAACAATCAACTGAGGATTCAAATAGATTCAATAAGAAAATTGCTCTGGAAATTCCCAATTTAATTTTAAAGTATTGTATCACTATTTATGTTCAGATTAACCTGAAAATTGGGCTACCATATTTAGTAATTTTAATAATTTTAGGTACATTGTAGAGTTTGAGAAGAAATAGTTCTCCACATAAGACTTCTTCTTTTTTTTGGTATGATTGTAATTTTGGGAAGTCTCCAAACCACTCTTGAGATTCACAAGAAACTTACTAAAATTCACTGGAAATACTAATCAAAAGTTGTTTTATGAATCATTGTTGTTTATTAAAGGAAAAACATACATATTAAAATTATCCTAAGGAATTAAGTGAATAAGGCAGAGTCCAAGAAGTGTATTAGCTGCAGAGAGTCCTTTATCTTCTCTCCATGCAGTCACAGATTCCTTGGGTTCTTTACTTTCTTCTGTGACAGCATGCATTGAGGATTGTCAAGTAGAAACTCTCACTGGAGTCCTAGCTATCATAGTTCTGTAGGGTATCCACCATACAGACTTGATTGATTGCCTACATGATCAAATTAGCACAATCTCCAAGTTGACCAAAACATTGTGACACAAAGTCTCACTCTCCATCATTGTTAGTCATTTTAGATCAGTCAGCTCACCTCCCATCTTAAATACTGTCTGTGTGCCAGGCCTCAGCCTTAATCATTATTAGATTATATGCCATTACCAAAGGCAGGTAGAGACTCTCTGACCAGGAATAACATTTTAAGGGCTCAGTAATTCCATTCCAGAAGCAAAGGGCAGAAGTCAGATCTTCTCTTTGAGCAAAGCCACATATTATATTACACAGTACTAATATTAAGCTATGCTGTTTTTCTTTTTTTGGAAGTATACCAAAATAGTTAATACACATATTTCCAATTTTGTATGAAAAAATTTATATTGTGCATAATAATTTCTTTAAAACATTGACTGGTCATCACTACTACTACTTTGATGTGCATGCGCATACACACACATATAGACATATATTTATTATGACTTAGAAATGAGGTATCCCCAAAAGCTGATGTATAAGATGATGCAAAAATGCTCCATGTATGAAATTATTACATTATGAGATCAATAACATAATTACTGGATTGATTTACTTATATGTATTATGTGGCTAGCAGAAGTAGGTAACTGGGGGTGTGTCTTTAAGGTTTATATTTTGTCCCTGATGAGCTGACTCTCTTCACTTTATGGTTGCTGTGTCTGAGCTCATACTCTCTGCTATGCCCTTCTGGCATGATGTTCTTCCTAATTGTGGGCCAACCAATGGAAAGAAACTCTGAAACCATGAGCCAAAAGAAATTTTTCCTTCTTTATATTGTTTATTTCAGCAATGGTCACAGCAATTAAAAAAATGAATAAAACATTATTTATGTAAAAGAAATTCTATAAAATAGAATCAGACTTGGTAGAAAATGGTAAATTTTAAATGTAATACATGATTCACTTTTGAAATTCTCTGAGAATCAGAATAATATTCACATATTCTGAGCCTCTTACAACCCTGGAACATGTCACAGCCTAAAATGGGAGACAACAATACTATAAAAAAGGCTTTAAAATTAGCATAGAAATACTGTCATGTTCAAAAGAACTATTTTCTTTTGTTTTAATTTCTCTATCTCATTGACTTACTACAAATTATGTATTTTTGCCATTACTGAAATAAAAAACATTGATTTGAAATTAGCCAACTGTGAGAACTTTTACTTCAATGTGAATTAAAATTAATCACTCTGGAAATTTAAATGTATTCTTCAAGCATTTTCTATAGTATTTATCTAAAGAATGAATTAATTACAATAACTAATATGTTTTATTATCTAGAAACTTCAACTTTCTTTCTGCACACATTGTTAAATCTGAATGTCTCTCTAAAAATAAATTGAAAATAAATGTGAAAAATGTGCAACTGAATGTTCAGAGGAATTGTTGGTGTGGAATGAAGTACAGAATATTTATGTATGTATGTGTGTGTTTATATATATAAACACTCCCACTGATCTGTTCAGTTCTTCAGTACTGTGCCAATTCAGATTAGACACTAATGGAGTACTAAATATTATCTTAGTTTTCTTGTCAAAATGTTTGCTATCTTAATCTTCATTTTTAATATGTTTCCCTTCTCTAATCTCCTCTAAAATGCACATCAAGTATCTTTTTTCACAAAGAATTTGTATTTTACTACATTTATTTTGAAAATTGGAGGACCATTAATGTCATCTTCATATATTCCTGGTAGATAACAGGAAGTTGAGACAAATGCAAATGAATCAAGTGGAGAGTCTCAGGAATGTTTCTTCTCCATACTAAGAGGTCAGAATCAGAACCACAGCTGAGAGAGAAAGGCCCAATGCTTTCCAAGTGGGTTATTCTCATTTTGCCATGTCACAGTTTAGATGTGGGGTGTCCCTTTAAACTCATGTGTTAGATAATGCAGAAACAGAGGTGATAGGAATAGACTTTGATATCTGTAAACTTGTCAGTGAATGAATCCACTTTAATAGAATAACAGAGTGTTAATTAGAGGCAGGTAAGTTTTGGCTGGAGGAAATAAGTGCTGACAAGCCTCTGGAGTTTATATTTTTGTCCCTGGCGCGCACACACACACACTCTCTCTCTCTCTGTCTCTCTCTCTCTCTCTCTCTCTCTCTCCTTGCTGAATATTATGAATGGAACAGTTTTTTTCTGTTACTTCCTTCTCCCATCATCTTCTGCTCACTTCAGGTCCAGGGCTATAGATTCAGGTAACCATGAACCAAACCTCTGAAACCATGAGCCAAAATAAACTTTGCCTTCTCTAAGTTTTCCTTGTCAGATCTTTTGGTCACAGTAACACAAAGATGAATAAAACAAGCCATGCGAAATGGCTAATATAGGTCATGATAAAGAAATATTAACTCTGAATGAATTAACTAAAAAATAGCTTTCTTAGGCAGGATCCAAATACCTGGGTAAAACATGATTAAAAATATTGTTACTGAAAATTTCTTTTTATCTTCAGTTTTTTTTTAAATTGGCATACTATGATTGTATATATTTGTGGGGTACATTGTGTTATTTCAATACATATCCATATTATACTGTGATGGAATTAGAGTAATTAGCATTTTATTACCTCAAAATTCAAAAGTGCTTTATGATGAGAACATTTAAAATTCCTTTTCTAATTTTTTGAAATACACATTGCATTACTGTTGACTATGATCAAGCTATTGTGTAGTAAAACATTAGAAAGTATTCTTACTGTCAACTTGTAACTTTGTACCCCTTTATTAACTTCTCTACTCCTTTTCTCTTCATTGTCCTCCTCATCCTTTGATAATCATTATTTTAGTGTATTCTCTGTTTATTATCTACATTTTGGATAAAGTCTCATGAAAATATTTCTGCTAGTAATATAAACAAACTCACAAGAATATATAGAACTTTGCATATATATAAAATATATGCAAAAAGGTATCTGTATCTGTCTGTATTTATCTGTCTACCTCTCTACGTAGCCATCCGTAGAAAATTCATTCTGTTGGTCCACTAGAATTATATATGAAAATATTCACTTCCTCCATATAGAAATCAAGAAAATATGCAAATACAAAGCACAGAGAGATATAGGCAAATGGTAGCCTACAGAAACATATAGTTATTATATAGAATGGTAAAAATGAAGGAAGAGCATACTTATTACTAGAGAAGTCTTATTTTTCAGTTACTTTGAAAAAATTTAACTATTCCTCTTCTTATAAGAGAAGGCACAAGGACCGCCACTTCTGTAATATTTATTTGCAGTGCTGTATACAGTACTATCATGGGATTTTCTCTTCTAAGTGTTATATTCTGTAATAATAGTTCATAGGCAGAAAAGGAAAGATTGTCTCTATTCCTGCTATACAAACTTGCAATGCATGTGAATTCCAAATATCTTGAAATGAGCAAAATAGACAATTTCTAATGTTATTTTATTATCTTTACAACAAATGTGTAGAACAGATAATAAGAAAAAGCCCAGAAATCATTTTAGAACTTCCATTAAAGATCCTTCACTAACAGAATATTTTCATTTTTAAATCCACATTGATTTGGCACCCTGAGGTTTTACTAACACCCAAGATAATACAATATAGTAGGATTCAGGATGCACAAGAAGTATGCTTCCTTTTGCAGAGTGTAAGAAGGTGAATGTGAAAGAGAATGGAAAAAAAGAATCTGCATGAGGACTTGACAACAGGAGAATTCAGATACAGCTCAAGCTCAGGACAGAATAGAAATGAAATTTAAAAATCTGTAAATTTCTATTTTAAAACTGCCAGTATGTCCCTTGGAATTTTTCCTTTACCCAAAAGATGCATATACATATCTATTAGATATAGATCCAGAGTATCTATACACAATCTACTTAGAATTTACTGGTCACAGACTATAGTGTCTGCAAGAAATAAAGATAATAAATACTTCATGTGCTACAGATCCAGTTATAAATCTATATGTAGATATAGTTATATATCCCTTAGTTAGAATTCTAAAGTGGAATATCAGCAAGTAGAAAAATCAAAGTAAATGAATACAAAGAGTTCATCAAATGGACGAATTCAAAGAAGAGCCAGAAATTTGGACACATTTCTGAGCCAAGATGGTCATTGAATACCAGACTGGATAGAATAGGACTTTGTTGTATTTCCTTCCTTTGGCAAGATGAGAACAGGTTTCCCATTAATTCATTCTGTGGAAAGACAGGAAATATGACAAATTTCTCAGGGTTAATGTATGTTCTACAATTTTTCATCTACATTTACTTCATTTATTTTTCTTTTATTTAATTATTTTTTAACTGAATAGTGGAAATCAAGGAAAATTATTGGTAACACATGAGTATTCTCTTATTCCTCTTTCCTTCTAATTCATGATCAATGATATCTATGAGAATGGAAAATATCTTCCATTCCCTATTTAACTGAAATCTTCTCGCATCTGAACACATTGACCATCTTGTCTCTGATTTTGGCTCATCAGAAACTAGACTAGGTACTAACAGATTAAGCTCAAATTTTTGAATATCCACCTGAGCTCTTTCTGCATAAGGAGTTCCAATATCCTATTCTGTTCTCCCTAAAGATGTTTTTCAACAAGATTAGTTTGCTTTATGCAAAATATACAAAGTAAGTCAATAATAGTTATTATCATTACATTAGAGAGCTATAAATAATACCAATGAGGTAGGAGGCTCAGAAGGCACAGCTTAAGGAAATAAAAATGCAACATAATCAGAGAAAAAAATACTTCAGCAAAAATTGACTATTCTACATATCACTTCACTAAATGGACTCTCCTTGTTAATAGGTTAGGGGAATCACTGAGAGATGACTCCATTTTTTTATATAGAAATAAAAGAGATTATCTATAGATGAATTTACTGGCCACAGACAGCAGTGTCTGCAAGAAATAAAGAGGATTCTTCCGGTGCTACAGATCCGGTTAAAACGTGATCTGTCTGGAGAGACTTTATTATTGCCTGTAACTCTACGTGTCATCAAAGCCCTGTAGAATATGACCACATCTTTTCAAACTTAAGAATATAATCCACAGATATCATGGCTAGTCTGCAGGTAGTAAGATCCTCCAGTGTGTTTTATGTTAAATAGCCACAAAATCAAGAACAAGTTCAGGAAGCATTACGTGCTCTAAAAGTAATCCCAGTGCATCTTTAAAATTCTAAAAATTTGACTTTATCTCTGACCTGTAAAACCCTCCAAAACCTCATCTCCAATCTTTACACTCACCCTTTTCTTCAGTTGAGACAAACACATGTGTATGAAGTGTCCATCTTGTACCCGATTCTATTCTAGATCCTAGAATATATAATGAACAAAGAAGAAAATATATACCTCAAGAATATGAAATTCTTTTTATGAATAATAATTTGCAAAATAATTATGTAAACCACAGAGTTTGTTAAATGATGTAGAATATAGGGTATAATGAAACCAGTAAATAGTGAAGAAGTACATCTGGAATCATTACAATATAAAATACTGTCAATATCCTATTTAGTTAAATATAGAAATATTGATTAGCTACTTATTCATTACATTGAAACTGATTATTTTCTGTTCTCTATGTTTAATTTATCACATTTACTCATGCAGCACTAAGACAATAGAGCATCATTTATCCTGGAAAATTATTTAAAGTATTTGAGACTCAGACTGGTTTATCCATAGACTCTCATGTGATTTTGATATGAGGTCACAAAATTGAATAGAACTATACAAATAGAATGTAATCTCAACTTCAAACTGAAATGTAGAACAATATCATTATTTTGTTGATTTGTTTTACTTTATTTGGTGCAAAACATAAAAACCAATCTTAGAGGTTAAAATTATCAAATGATTAGCTTAGAGTGAGAATTTTTTCAAATCATTTACTGCATCTTTGCACCCTGACTTTTCTTTTAAACTGTGGCATGTCTGACTTCTTTTCATTATCCTACTGTATAGGTTTAAAAATATTTCAGAGAGTTCACATTCATAAAATAGAACCTTCTTCTGCAATGCTCCTAGGGAGTTTTCAGTTTATAATAAGCCATACTTTGAGTTTTGTATTTGCTTGGATATGGATTACAGGTAATTTTTAAGTTGTTTTTAATTGTATTTTCTCTCATAAACTATTGATAAAGCTTTCCATATTTTGGACCATTTTTGTTCAAAATAAGGAGCAACTATATGGATAGCTAAGTTTAAGGTCAGCATTTTGGGTACTTGATCTTCCTAATTCATTACCATAGCTTGTTCACTCCAATCCTCAATAACAATAAACTGATGAAAACAAAATTTGATTATAATTCTTACTGATACAAAGTTCACCTTCCTGAATTTTTAAACATTCTAATTAATATTTATAACCTAAAGTATTAAACCTTAATCATGTAATCTATTTCAAGGCGATTTCTATCACATTAATTAAGTGATGTACTAAAAAAGAAAATATTTTAAAAAACTTCAACCATCTTTTTTCAATGAAGTTATATTTAAATATTCACCATTGGCTAAATTATTATATTGTGAATTTAATAGTTAAAGATTTAAAGCATCTATAGGTTTCACATTTAATACTTGATATATGATATCATAGTGAATATTAAACTTAAATGCAATTTATTATTTTATAAATTTATCTATACCTTATATAAATTAGAAGTCTCACAAAAACTAAAAATTCAATGATATTGTTTGTTCTTATGTTCAAAACAATAGAGATTAAATGTTATATGTGTATACGTGTGTGTGTGTGTGTGTATTTGGAGAGAGGGGGGGGGTTGAGGCATACACCACATGTTCTTTGTTTATAATTAAAAGAAACATTTATTGGATGGTATGGAAAAATAAAACATTACTTCAGGAAAATTTCTACGAAATACAATTTTAGAGTGTATGATAAGAAAGATTAAACTTCTACAAATTGTTAACTTCCAATCTTGATTAAAACAGCAATATGAAATTATAAATGTATATCAAAACAGTTGGAGATTTTCTTTGAAATTCTGAGTGGTTGTTTGATTTTGTTCAGATAAAACCTTTGAGAGTAGATTTACCCAAGTAGTTGTTTACTGGTTTAACAGATAAACTGCATTCCAAATATATTTGATCATTGCCAAATGCTTGAACAATTCATATATTAAGAAATGCTGTAAATAATACCTTTGGGTCCTCTCTGCCTGTTAGGCCATATCCAATTTTCTTGGTCCAGTGTTTTCAGAGATTTGTATTGCTTTCAAATTCAGCATAAAAATTACTCCAGCAATATGCCTTTGAGAACATGCAGTTTTGTTCTCTGGAGAATGTTAACAGTTCAATTATTTTTTCACCATAACTCAAATACTTAAGGAGGGTATATATGTTTGTTTTCTGTTTAATATCTCCAGAGACAGAGATTTCCACATTGGTCATGTCTAATTCATAATCTGTTTGTACATTCAAATTGTGGTGAATAAATGAACAATTATCTAAATAACAAAATCGGGGATTTCTCTCAATTCTATGAACATAAAAATGAAAATAAAACTTTGGTAAGTGTTATCTATATTAGGAGCTACATTCTAAAATTAGCTTTGCTACTTACTTGGTATGATTTTAGTTAATAACCCCAGGTTTATGTTTTTGTTGACCTTTGATAATACTATTTCATCAGTTTAAATGGAACACTGAAAAACTTTAAATGATCAGTGGCGAATGAGAGTAATTTGATAATAAATGAAATTATTCAGAGTGTGAGTGTATGCAGGTCTGAGTATATATTTTTAAGTTCTGTGCAGGTAATAATAGAAAATTTACAGCCACAGACATGTTATTTGGTCTTCTCTGATGTATTCTTGCATATGACTGGTTCAGGATTTAAATGACAATGGATATTGTGGCTGAATTTTGTTCCTAAAATCCTATGTTGAAATTTTAACTCCTAACACCTAAGAATTTAACTGTATTTAAAAATATGGCCTTCAAATTGGTAATTAAGTTAAAATGAGACCATTAATGTGGGCCTAATGCAATATGATGTGTCCTTATAAGAAGAAGAAATTCAGACATTGATGGTCACAGAGGGAAGACTAAGTGAGGACACAAATAAAAGATATGCATCTACAAAGCAGAGAAACCAATGACTTCAGCTTCATTTATGTTATTCAGCTTTTCATAACCGATAAATAAAAGAAATATAACTTAAAGAAAAAAAATTTATTTTGGCTCAGTTTTCCAGAGGTTTCAGTCTATGGTCAGTTGGATTAATTGGTTTGGGCTGGTGGAGCTGGGGACAAAGAAATGCCTTTCTGGAGAACACCCTCAGTGACAAACTTCCCACCACCTAAAGTTTTCACCACTTCCCACTTATATCATCAAATTATTAATCCAGCAGTGGATTGATTCATGGATAAAATCAGAGTTCTCACAATCCAATCCTTCTTCATTTTATTCAATTCTATCTAGTGCATATGGAATAAAGATAAAAAGAGGATGTTTATAAAATAATTCTTTAACATTCATTCATTGAAAAAGAAATAGTATGTACTATGTTTTTAGAGTGAAGGGAAATAATTTAGATTTGTGATCTCTGATAATAATATATTGATAATGTTATACAAATTGTGTTTTTGTGAGTATACAACATTAAATGAGGCTTGAAAGACTAGAATCAACCCTGCTCTTTACCCTCATTAGGATAATTACTAATTTAGAGATAGGTGTGTAGCTCAGTGGTAGACAACCTGCTTAGCATTCCCAAAGCTCTCGGTTCAATTCCCAGCACATCCCCCTAAATGATACTAATTTAAAGAAAGAAATTAAGAATGAACAATGAAAAGTATTTTGATCTACCATGCAATACCATTTGCGAATTTGTTTTAGATAATTATGTTTCATATTATTTCACAGATCATTATGTCTTAGTATAAATGGAACCAAACCATTTCTAGAAAGCCTGATTTACTGAGGAGCAATATGCTTTTGTTTCTTGTCTTCTCTGTCTCCATCCCCATTTTCCTGAAGAGGGTCATACTATGGTAACATTGTAGGCCTCATGTGTTAGTATTATTTCTAATAAATTATTGTTCATTGTTGAACAGCTAAACATGCAGTTTAGTGTTGACATATACTGATATGTGTGATTACACTTGAAATGCAAAAAAGATGGATGGATGAGTCAATACCTGACAAAGCAAAAGTATCAAAATATTAACTGTGGAGTCTAGATATTGTGTATGTTTGTGTTCATCCTACAATTATTTCCATTTCATTGTATTTGAAAATTTTTCATAGTAACTCATCATGTAGAAAATGACAAGGTGAATATTAAGATATTTGCCCATTATGTAGGTTACTCTCTATTAACAACTACCCAGATGAGTTTCTTGCCCTGCCCTGCTTTGTATTCTGGGAGGCTAATATTTATGACTATATTCTCTTACTATGTCTTGCACTGAAAACTGTCTTCTTTTCAGAATCATGTAGAGGGATGTACAAAAAGAAATTTCAAAAGCTGCTGGGGAAAAATAATTTTCCCCCTCTCATTATCTCCATTATACTTTCCGTAGATGGCCTATATTTTCATAATTTCATGTGATTTCTCTCCTTGTCCCCTCATGTCTAGGGATGGTACTAATTTTTAAATGTTGCAAGACTCTATGCCATAAAACACATTACTGTCTTTTACCATGAAAATTTCCCACATCTATAAATAGACATTAATTTTAAAAAATACATAAATATAATTGTGTGTTGATTCCTGTGGTTTGTCTAATAAAGCCATTCACACTAGGAATGACTCCAGGACACACTCTAGAAGGGGGTGGGATATAAAATTGGATGGGCATGTTTTTGATGACACAAAATGACCTCCTTGCTTGTGAGAAATAGGAGATTGACAATCCACACATTCACCATCCTTGATATAGGGTCCTGGTGGACCAGTGTATTGCAAGTTAAGGGAGATCAACTTGCTGTAGATCTCAGTCACTTTGACAATCGTGGTAATCATACAAATAATAGAAATTATAGGTGGCATAGCATTTTTGAATGAACTACAGTGCTTATAAAAAGAAAGAAGGAACACGGGAGATAACCAATATTCATAATTAATACTTTTTACCCTCGGCGCTTAAATAAATTTCAGCAAGCCTACTCTCTTACCAATAGGTCCCTAGATTCTGCTTTCCCTCAAGCCTGAGTAAGTACTTAAAAAGTATAATATATCCCTCTTGTCAACTTCTTCTGGGAATCCTCTTGATAGAGTGAGATCTTTTCTTATCTCATCCCACAGATTATCTTCTCTTGCTTCTCCAATTTATCTGGGGACATTTCTGCTTTATCTCTGCTTCCCCTTGTTTTAGCTTATAAAAGAAAAACCTCATTCTGGTTGAATTTGAGAAGATTGAAGAGTTTGAAGACTGGGGAATTCTCCTTATTGGGATAATATTTATTTTGGATAAAATCTTTTCCTGTCTGTAATTCCAGAGTCTTGGGAGCCTGAGGAAGAACAATTATGAGTTCAAGGTCAATTTAGACAATTTAGTGAAACCCTGTCTCAAAATAAAAAAAAAAAAAAATAAAGAAGGGAGGGAATGTGGCTTAGTGATTAAGTGCCCTTGGGTTCAATCCCCAGTACCAAGCAAACACTAAAACATGAGAAATTTAAGCCCTCAAACTTCATTTCAAAGACCCCTTTATACTTTTAGCTTCTGCCACACACCTTTTACTTATTAAAAAGCCTAAGAGAGTGAGATGAAATCTTAGAGTGATTTTGATTTGCTTTTCTCTAAACGCTAGTGATGATGAAAATTTTTTTCATATATTTGTTGATTGATTGTATATGATCTTCTGAGAAGTGACTGTTCAGATCCTTGGCTCATTTATTGATTGTGTCTTTTTGTGTGTGTGTGTGCGCTTAGCTTTTTGAGTTCTTTATATATCCTAGAGATTAGTGCTCTATCTAATGTGTAAGGGTTAAAGACTTGTTCCTAAAATTTAGGCTCTTTATTAACCTCACAGATTGTTTCTTTTGCTGAGAAGAAACTTTTTAGTTTGAGTTCATTCCAGTTATGGATTCTTGATTTTAATTCTTATGCCACAGGAGTCTTATTAACGAAGTTGAGGCCTAATCCCACATGATGGAGATTAGGGCCTACATTGTCTTCTATTAGACGCAGGGTCTCTGGTTGTATTCCTAAATCCTTGATACATTTTGTGTTGAGTTTTGTGCATGGTGAGAGATAGGGGTTTAATTTCATTTTGTTGCATATGGATTTCCAGTTTTCCCAGCATCATTTGTTGAAGAGGCTAACTTTTCTCCAATGCATGCTCTTGGCACCTTTGTCTAATAGAGGATAAGTGCAGTTTTGTAGGTTAGTCTCTGTGTCCTCTATTCTTCACCATTGGTCTACCAGTCTGTTTTGGTGTCAATACCATGCTGTTTTTGTTACTATTGCTCTGTACTATAATTTAAGGTCTGATATGGTGATGCCACCTGCTTCTTTATTCCTGCTAAGAATTCCTTTAGCTCTTCTGGGTCTCTTATTTTTTCAGATGAATTTCATAATTGCTTTTTCTATTTCTATGAGGAATGTCATTGGAATTTTGATTGGAATTGCAATAAATCTGTATATTGCTTTTGGAAGTATGGTCATTTTGATAATATTATTTTTGGCTATCCAAGAGCAAGGTACATCTTTCCATCTTCTAAGGTCTTCTTTAATTTTTTTTAATTTAGGATTCTGTAATTTTCATTATATAGATCTTTCACCTCTTTCATTAAGTTGATTCCCAAGTATTTTATTTATTTATGTTTTTGAGACTATCACCTCACTCCAGTCAGAATGGCAGCTATTATGAAGACAAAGAACAATAAGTGTTGGCAAGGATGTAGGGAAAATTGTATACTCATACACTGCTGGTGGGACTGCAAATTGTTTTAGCCAATATGGAAAGCAGTATGGAGATTTCTTGGAAAATTGGAAATGGCATCACCATTTGATCCAACTGTCCCTCTCCACAGTCTATACCCAAAGGACTTAAAAACAGCATAGTATAAGGACCCAGCCACATTGATGTTTATAGCAGCACAATTCACAATAGCTAAACTGTGGAACCAACCTTCATGCCCTTCAATAGATGAATGGATACAAAAAAAATGTGGAATATATACACAATTGAATATTACTCAGCATTAAAAGAGAATAAAATCATGGCATTTGCAGGTAAATGGATGGAATTAGAGAAGATAATGCTAAATGAAGTTAGCCAATCCCAAAAAACCAAAGGGCAAATGTTTTCTTTGACATAAAGAAGTTGATTCATAGTGGAAAAGGAAGAGGGAGAATGGGATGAATACAGGAACTCTAGATAGGGCAGAAGTGTTGGAGGGGAAGGGAGTTATTAATGATGTTATTAATTGGGTTATTAATGATGGTGGAATGTGATGATATTATTATCCAAAGTACAGGTATGAAGACATGAATTGGTGTGAATATACTTTATATACAACTAAAGATATGAAAAAGTGTGCTCTAAATGTGTAGTAAGAATTGTAATGCATCCTGCTGTCAAATATAAACAAATAAATAAATATTATTTAGAAAAAAAAAGCTGATGAGAAAAAAGTTACCAACTGGTTTAAAATTTGTGAGCCCTAAGTATAAATTTTAGAACTCAGACCACTTCTGGTCCCAAAGCTGATACCCTTCTAGCTTCCATACTTTTCAAAGTGGTTTTGCTGTTTTTCACTTAGGCTCTGCTTTTTTTAGCATACTTCTTGACCTCAACTCCCAATATCAGTTTGCATCTACATGGGAAAATCAACAACATTCATATGTCAGAGATTTATAGGAGTTTCCACTTATTTTTTTTCAGCATATTAAATGCAAATCTAAAGGCTGAGTCTTCTTTGACCATTTAGTCTTTGTTCAGTATGCAAAATATCTTTGTATTTGTTCTATGACATTCCCAAAGTTTTTATAAGATAGCAATACTTATTAAAAGTTATTCTGTACATTACTAATATGATTCTGCAATATGTATACTCAGAAAAATTAGAAATTTATCCCATCTATGTATGCTATATCAGAGTGCATAAATGCATTCTACTGTCATGTATAACTAATTAAAACAAAATTTAAAAAGTTAAAAAAAAAGAAGTCACAAAATATATGAGGCAAAACAATTGAGATCTGTATTCCAAAAATGTACCATTTAGCAATGATATGTTTTCTAAGGACAAAAACTTACCCCCTGGATATATTCAAACCAATCTTAATGATCCCCTTTCTGAAAGCATAGTTTGGATGCCTTCAAGGCCTTTTTGGCTATTGTAAATATGGATTTTTCAATTGTCTACAAGAGTATCCCTTTTATGGCATAACTACAAATATCATATCTGAATCACTAAAATGGTAACCAATTTCTTTTTTAAACATGATTTTAGCACACTTTAATTAGATGAAATAATGGGTTTCATAGGGATAATTTCATCTATGTATATAGTCTACTTTGATTGTACCCACTCTCCCTATAAGGTTCCAATACTCTCTTCTGCACTTCCACAGTCCTCTTTCCCCTCCCTAGCTTTTTTTTTTTATATATATGTTTATTGGCCACTTTTACTTCTGAGAAAGATCTGTGAACCTAATTTTCCTATTCAATCAGATGAATAGCTACTTCTACTTTCCTATCATCCCCTGTCACTCAGCCTGCCACCCACCAAGTTCTATTTATGAGACAAAATATGTTATACTTGAACTTTTGGGTTCATAGTTTTGAAGATAGCAACATTATCTTCAGTTCCATTAATTTTTCTGTAAGTGAAAGGATTTAATTCTTCTTCAGGGCTGAGTTAGTGTCCCTTGTGTATATATATCACATTTTATTTATCCATTCACCATTGATGACCATATATGCTGATTCCACAACTTCTTTATTGTGACTGTTGCCACAATAAATATCTGTCTTCCTGAATCTCTTTGGCAGATTGACTTGTTGTTTCCTTTAGGCATATGCTCAGGAGTATATAGCTGGATCCTATGGTAGTTCTATTCTTTTTTTTTTTTTTAAGAGAGAGTGAGAGAGGGAGAGAGCGAGAGAGAGAGAATTTTTTTTTTAATATTTATTTTTTAGTTCTCCGCAGACACAACATCTTTGTTTGTATGTGGTGCTGAGGATCGAACCTGGGCCGCACACATGCCAGGCGAGCGCGCTACCACTTGAGCCACATCCCCAGCCCTGGTAGTTCTATTTTTAATGTTGTTGGAACCTTCCTTACCTTTGCACTAGTGGCTATACTATTTTACTTTCCAACCAGCAACGTATATGGGTTCCAATTTCTATTCATCCTCACCAGCATTTGTTGTTTTTGTTGTTTCATGATGACCATTCTAACTGAAGTATAGTTTTGACTTAAATTTCCCTGATTGCAAAATATGTTGAGCTTTTTTTTTCTATGTATTTTTTGGCCACTTTTACTTCTTTTGACAAAGATTTGTGCAGCTAATTTGCCCATTCCATTAGATGAATAGCTGTAAAGATTTTTCTGCATTCTGTAGGCTGTTTCTTCACTTTATTGATTGTTTTGTTTGCTGTGCAGAAAGCTTTCCAATTTGATGTAATCCCATATGTCAATTTTGCCATAATTGTCTGAGCTACTGGAAACAGAACTAACTTTCTGTAAGAACATTCAAATTCATAAAGATTCCCTTTCCTTTTGTCCCCATTTTAGGGTTTCCAAGCTATCTTTTCCTCTTTTTTCTATTTCTTTAGGAAAGAGAAGGGAATGTCTTTGGAATCCTAGGTTAAAACCACAATGGAAATCAGTCTAACCCTAAATTCTGTAGATCAAATGTTTTTTTTTTCCTTGTTTGTGAGCAGTAGAGACAGCTGCAACATTACTTCCAGCCAGAGCTTGCCTTGTATTGGATCATGTCCTGAACATACGAAGACACACAAAAATTGACAGTCTCTTACCTTATCTTTCATGAAGTTGTTCCCTGTCCTCATATAACTATCTGCCACTGACAAAATCTTAATCCTGCCACTTTCCTTCATCTTTCAAATGAAATACTATCTCATGATTAGTATTTCCACTCAAGTTGCAGCATTGTCTCCCTGACCTTCAAAAATCTACTTAAAATACATGACTTACCCTCCTGTTGAGGGCTTCAAATCTCAACAGTTTAGGAAAAAAAAATAAGTAACATGCATCATTTTTAAATTTTCAAAAGCAATTTGAAAAGTGTTATTAGCTGTTTAATTCAAAGTCAATTTACACGCTGAATTTATAAAAGCCACTCAAAAGTCTTTGGCTGAAGATAACATGGTTGACACCTGTATAAAAGTTGATACACTTTAGAGATTGTGTATTCTATATGTTATGGAAAATTAGAGGATTTATGGCAGCACATTTATATTGTGAACATCAATTATAAACCTAAAGCAGGTGTATAACCTCTTAACACCTTTGACAAAGCCAAGGAAAATAGTTATACTTAAGATATAAGTTCATATTCTCCACAAAAGCCCTGAAGCAAAAGGAAATACAGGGGATGATAGATATACTAAACTGAAAGCTCATAATGCTGTTTCACTCTAACAACTGTCAGATAAGAATTTTAACCTGTTCCTCTTACCACTTGAAACCCTAATTGAGGTGTTTCAATTCAAAATCCTTCAACATGAAAGGGCCAAGAGAAACCAATTGGATGTATTTCTACACAAATGGAATTTTGGAAACACTTGCAAGTCTGCTGTGTTTCTCTTAGACTGAAATGTAGTCTGGTTATTACAGAATTACTCCTTGCTGACAATGGTAGGCAAGTCCCTATCTAAAATAAATGGTGTTTTCTTGCTCTGTTGAAAATATAACCCTGTTGAAGCTGAAAAGTCGGGGCAAGAAAAATAAACACTCCCAGCAGGACCTGAACGGGTTCTTACTCTTATATGCATGATATCTTTTTAGTTTACATACTCTTTCTACATAAAAAGGGCATTGACCCTGAAAAATTTTAGTTACAGTTATACCCCACAGGGAAAATTCTACTGGTTCTTTCAAGTAATTGAGCACCACATTTGACTGGTAAAGTCATCCAAGAAATTCCACGTTTCTTCCTTTATTCAAAAATTGTATTGTCCCTATCATTTCCACTCATCTTGAATGACATTACAAACTAATGAACTATTACAGTTACTGCTGTTTTATAAACTTTTGAATGGATACATAGTATCTGTATATATTTATGACATAAAATCTGATAAATTGATACATGTATCAATGTGAATGATTATATCATGGTGTTTAGAATTTTATTCTCCTCAGATGCTCATCTTCAAGTTACTTTGAAATATATAAAAGATTGCTATAGATAGTAATTATTTATGTCACCAGAACTAGTTCTATTTTGATGCTGCTAGAATTCAGCATCCCATGGCCTAAGGTATTGTCTTTAGCCCTGATTACCTGCTGGTCTTTTTCTGGTTGGTCACACAAACACATTTTATGCAAGATAATATCTGTATGACCTATGAGAATTCCTTATTCTTTGTGTCTATTCAAAGTGTACAACCTGGTCATTTATATTTACTTCTAAAATACTGCAAGGAGCTTGTTAATTACACTCACATTTATTGTAAACAGGCCATTGCTGCTTTCCTACAGTTCTTCCCAAACCACTTCACAACCTCAAAATTGGAGACATAGCTCTCTTATGTCAGTAGGAATTTGATCTGAATCTTATTGGGTGAGGCTTATATTCCCTTCCTTACCATTAACACTGTTGTCAAACTTCAGGAGATCCAATACTATATTAGTGTTGCCCACCTGAAAAGATATCAAAGCTTCTTTGAACGGAAATCTTTGTACTGGAATCCTTAATTAGGGAGTCTTAAGGCCCTAGAAACAGTTAGTGCCATTAGGTAGAAGGCTCTGCCATGAAATTTGGACTAAGAGTGAAAATCATAAAGTTATCATCTCCTGCCCAATGTTTTGGGCATGAACTCATAGGATTCCCTTGTCTAATTTCTAGTCTCAGGATTTTTATTCCTTTGCTTCTCTTATTGTATCCTCTTTAATTTCATCTGCACTATCCACATAACTCCCTCCTCCATTGCAAACGCAGCTTTCCATAATAAGTCTCATATTTTTTTGGATTCTTCCTTCCCCTCTCATAAGCTGTTCCTCTGTGATAATCTCCACATTCTTGCAAGAACTCCAGAATCAATGATATTCCCTCACTCAAATCAAGGCATAATCTCACAATCTTGTTTTTAATTGCTGATTATGTACTCTCCTTCCTTTGGAAACCTCTGGGTTTCTTCAAATTTCTATTTGTCTTGAGATTATAGGGAATCATTTGGATATCATTTGGAGTCCCTTTGGATTTTTACTCAAAAGTAAACTACATCTCAAAAGTAATTTCCTTCAACCTCAACACATTGCAAGTTAAATTGATCTATTTCTACCACATCATAACTAAGGACCCTTTTAGAGGCCTATTTGCAATTGTACTTACTTTGCCACAGATCCAGATACTACCACATGGGAGACAAGAGTATACTTTCCCTACCTTTATATGTAAATATAGTAGACTGAGGTGATACTAAAAATATTACTACCTTGATTGCTTCAGATTAACATTCCATAAACAACCAGTCACTTTCCTTTGTCCAAATTAATTGGGACAAAATTTTTATCAAAATGGATCCTATCAAGTCCAAGATGCAAATCCATGGGATAATTATTTCTAGGAACCTAGACAGTCCCCAGTGTGATATATGTTATTTGTGGAAGTCATCTTTTTTTGGTATCTGCTGGATAGGTGGACTATATCCCATTATCTAACAACCTAATTAGGCTTATCAATTCTTTTTTTTTCCTTTTTTTATTGATTTCATTTTTTAAATACATGACAGCAGAATATATTACAATTCTTATTACACATATAGAGCATAATTTTTCATCTTTGTATAAAGTATGTTCACACCAAATCATGTCTTTATACATGTACTTTTTTTGCATTACAATTTTTATTACACATATATACCACAATTTTTCATATCTCTGTTTGTATATAAAGTATGTTGACACCCAATTCGTGTCTTCATACATGTACTTTGGATAATGTTGTCCATCACATTACACCATCCTTGCTAATCCCCTGCTCCCTCCCTTTTCTCCCTCCCCTCTGCCCTCTCTAGAGTTTGTCTATTCCTCCCATGTTCCCCCTCCCTACCCCACTATGATTCAGCCTCCTTATATCAGAGAAAACATTCAGCATTTGTTGTTTTGGGATTGGCTAACTTCACTTAGCATTATCTTCTCCAACACCATCCATTTACCTGCAAATGCTGAGGCTTATCAATTCTTTAACTAGACTGTCTTTTCTTACCATAATGACTCTATTACTTCTTGTTTTAGAGAAAACAAGTCAATAAAAATGTGTACAATTACAGCTTCCTCAAAGAATCCCAGCCCTGATGGGTGCTGTGTCCTTGTTTTCCCACAAGCTCCTTAGAGGGCATGAAGGAATATAAAAGCCACTACATATGTAAAAACAGGAGAAAGAATAAAATAAATAACTTTAAAATATTTAGAAATATTGAAATGATTAAAACTTGTCTTCTTATATTTTATTTAAAAAATATCATTAATAAAGTTATTTCAAAAAGGAGGCAGCATAGCAGATATATAACTTATAAACTTTAATAGATAAATCTTAATAGTTTAAAAATGCAAAGATCAAATTAAGAACATATTTTGGTTTTATCTTTCCTTGTTTAAAATTTAACAACTTTATGGTGAATATCCTATAGTTCCTTGTATATTTAATTTTAATATTTTATTTTCCAGCTCATTATGTTTACAGGTTTTTTTTTTTTTTTTTTGTATATTGTGTTGTTATGGAGGTCACTTGATTATGTTTAGGAGACTTTTTTTTAGGAATATATTTTAAATTTTATAGTGAGGATTTAAAAACAAGAGATTCCTTATAAAATATTTGAATTTTCATTATAGCACTTAGTGTTTAGCTTTCAGCTGCCTTACTACAACTTATTAACATTCTGCCATATTTTCACAGAGAAATACATTTCTCTTCTTTTTTCTCTTTAATATTTGCCAAGTATATATCACAAAAAAAAAGAAAGAAAAAAAATTTTGCTTCTGTGGAGAGTAACTAAGCCAAGGACATTACCTTCATCAACTTTATGATAAACTGCAGATTTCACATTAAGAGGCAAATCTTTCATTTCAAAACATTAACCCACATAGTACTTAATAATTGAAGCCTGTATGATTTAGAGGTCAGAAATGAATAAAGTACAAAAATAGATTTTTTCCCACTTTCCTTTGATTATGGCCTGGATTGATATTCATTTTAGAATCTTGCCTTTTAGGACTTTGTTATAAAAGAGCCTAAAATTTTTCAACAACTACTGAATACAATAGCAATTCCTCCTTACTGAAATTATCACCAATTCAATTCTTTAGAGAAATTGAAATTTATTTGTAATTTATGTCAATTATATATTCAAGGGGTAACTTTTATTACTTTTCTGTAATGAAGTCCCTTAAACATATACTTAAAAATCTATGTAAAATTAGTATATTACCATGATGGGGCCTGGATTTGAAACTAGGGAGGCACACTGTACAATTGATGCCCCTAAATACTTGAGAAACTTTCCTCTTTGAATAAGACAAGAGAGATTGAGTAAACTAGAAAAATACCAGAAATGGTCATGTAAACCCCACAGTCTTCATTTTTTTCTTCTTTTAGGAAAGGCAAATTCTCTATTCAATTACTAAAATAATTGTATACTCCACATCTCCCTCCCTCTTCATTCTGCCATTCTCTCTCTCTTATGTGAAATAAGGTGATGTGAAGCAATTACTACAATTTTTTTTTATTCTTTTTCCCATAAAAGGATGCTTGAGTGATGCCTGATTTCATTCCTTGGCCTGTTAACAATAAGGATGAGTCTGAGACACACATTATTGAAGACAGTGAGGGTGTCTCTAGTGTATGCAGGGGATATAGAAAGTGGTACATTCTCTGTGACCCAGCAATCCTATCAGATATATTCTATGGAAAATCTAGTTCACATGAGCACAACATGTATAAATAAGATCATAGCATTATCACTTTTAATAGGCCCAGGCTCACAAAGGCAAATATTGATCAAAACATAATGAACTAATAAATAAAAAAATAAATATATATTATACATATATATATAATATATGCATATATGTATGTATGTATATATGTATACAAATATATATATGTATATGTATATTTATCATAAACAAAAGCAAAATTTAGAGAAGTATGATAAGAAATATTGCATCTATTTATTTAAAAATAAAATCAAACCACATTTAACAACATTTCTTAGAAATGAATTCATGAAGATATAATAATAAAAAAAGGTAGGCTGGGCATGGTGAGGCACATCTGTAATCCCAGAGGTTCAGGATGCTGAGGTAGGAGGATTGCAAGTTCAAAGCCAGCTTTGGCAACTTAGTGAGACCTGTTTCAAAATAAAGAATAAATAGAGCTGGGTATGCACCTCAGTGGTTACGCACTGCTGGATTGAATCCCAAGTATCAAACAATAAACAAATGAATAAATAAATAATAATAAAGATAAATAATATATACCATAAAATTAAGTTTTAGATGGAAGCATGAAAACTGTGACTAGCTAAGGACACAAGAGGAGCCTCTACCTCCTGGCAAATATTTTTGTCGTAAATTGACTCATGTTTTAGTTACTTTCTTTGTAATTAATATTTAAGTTATGCTTTTAGATTTATGTACTTTTTCACATACATGCTTTTTGATACAATTAAGAAAAAAATATAAATGAAAAATGTGTCCATACTAAGAAGTATGAAACTTAAAAACTCTTATAAGATTACTATGATTTATATTCATAGACACATATAAAAATATTCAAAGAGTAGGAAGACTGAAATTTCAGACCAGAGTAGAGGCTCAGTTCCCACTGTAAAGCAAATTAAAAAGAATCTAAGTGAAAAAAATAATAATAATAGCAAGGTTTAAACTACTAGAAAAAATGTAAAAAGTAAATATTACATTTAAAGATCACATTGTATCTATTCACTTTCAGATAAAGGTTCAGAAAAATTGGTTTATTATGAAAATTATACCATTAAGTTTGGGCTTGTTTGTACTTGCTGCTCTGCATACAGCTTCTGTATTAGTTTTCTAATGCAACCAGAACAAAAGAACAGAAATGAATAGTTTAAACAGCAGAAACCATGTAGACTCATGGTTCTGGAGATTAGAATTCCAAGATTAAGGAGTAAGTTGTGTTGGTTTCCTCTCAGGTTCATGAGGAAGAACCTATTCTGTGCCTCTTCCTTATTACTGGTGTTGGCTGGCAAAACTTGGTATTCCTTTGGCTTGTAAAAACAAAGCATTACTGTGACCTGTACTTTTGTCTTCATTAGGCATTTCTCTGTAACTGTACCTATCTACAAATTTTCCTCTCTTGTAGTTTTTATTATTTATTATTTATTTTTATTATTTATTTGACACTTGTCATGTTAATTATAGACCATATTTTTTAAAAATATTTTTTAGTTGTACTTGGACACAACACGTTTATTTATTTATTTATTTATTTTTACTTTTATGTGATGCTGAGGATTGAACCCAGTGCATGACACATCTGATAGGCAAGTACTCCCCTGCTGAACTACAATCCCACCCTAAATTAGAGTCCATCTTTAACAAGCTCATTGTATCTTCATGACCTCTCTGAAGACCCTGTCTCAAAATCAGGTCACAGTCTTCAGTGCTGAAGGTCAGCCTTTCCACCACATATGCATATTGACGGGACAAATTTCAAAGCATAACATTCATTTCTTTTTCTTTTGCTATACTATTTATATGACATTGCATCTTTCTCCTTTTTATTTATGTCCTTTGCTCCCAAAACAAATGCTTTCAATTTTAGTTATTATTACATGCTACTGTTCATTGACCAAACATACTTGAATCAAGTTTTTTACATTTTGAATAAAAACTCTCAGGAGTATTTTCCATCCTTCATGAAACTTTTTTTTTTCATTTAAACTTGTCATAGACAAGTGTAAAGTTAAGAGAGTTCTCAAATTTCCAAACTGTAGATCTATGGTAAAACAAAACTTTCACTTCCACATGGTAGTTTTGGACTTAATTACCTTCTAAAGCTGATTTTCCCATTCTTCACTATTTTTTTCTTGTTATGCTTTTTAATCTGCTCTCTCATGATAAATATATATAAAGTGTGTATGTGTATATATAATGTGTGTGTGTTTGTGTGTATATACATATATAATATCTGTATGTATGTATATATATATATATATATATCTTAAATGTATTTCTTCAAATCAAATTCTTAATGTTTACACATTGAGCTATTTATTACTATTATTTTTGTCATTTATTATCTCTTATATTTTAAAAGATAGCAATTACGTCCTTATTTAACTGTTAGCAACACAATTTCATTAGAGTAACATGTTAGTTGACAGTGGAACTGTGACTAATAGAGCTCTTTATACAATGAATGTTTATTAAAAAGTAGGAACATTGTTCTTACTGTTGTTTGGAGTTATTTTCATAGGACATAAATATTTAACTCAGATATATCACTCCTACATATAGGCATATTTACAAATATCAATGAATTGTTATCAGAAGCTCCTTGATGAACTCCTTTTTACAAGTCTATATTTTGCTGACATCATCAGGCATCTACCATTTTATACACTATTTCACTTAAGGTTGATTTCATAGCCTTTAAACAATCAAGGAAAAGAATTTTAATCACAATTATTAAAATTTGATGACTATGTCGACCACATCTCTCCAATAGATACTATAATTTCTGTCCTCTCAACGTATTTTCTATTTTTATTGATTATATCATGTTAATTGCTTTTTTTGATACTGAAAAATTTTAACAGGATTAAAATTATTATCAGACATAAATATTAAACTTTAATTAATCTAGTACTTACATGTGAAAAAATATCAATCTTTCATACTTTAAATTCTACACTATGCCCCATTTTCTCAAAATGCATTTATGTAATATTTTGAAAGTGTCGGAGTCCAGCTCCCACAGGGGGTCTCAGGAGAGGATGGTGAAGAGTCAGTGAAAGGTGGTAGAGAGACAACACAGACACAAAAGTAAAGGTGCTGAATCCCATTCTTTACTTGTGAAGTTAATCATATATACTTTTCATTTTGGCAGGCTCACAGTATTTTTTGTTTACAAAACAGGAATCATTATTCAAAGAAACAAAATATTATGTAGCTACAATTAGATAAGAAGAGTGTATCTTGGCTTATGCATTAGCAAACATTTTTACTTTCAGTTCGAGTCTTGCTTTGAGCTGTTTCTGTTTAATTAGTTTTTAATAATAGTTAGAAATGTCCCTGACTATTGGCCTATACCTTAACTATTCTTTCTTGACTTACTGACTAGAACTGGCACTGCGGTTATGGCAAGTGGTTCACTTGAAAAGAGAAGAGAAGGGACTAATTTTATTCAAACAGGAGTAAGAGCACCAAACCATTGTGCACAGGAACAAGAACAAGTTGCCCGGTATCAAGCATTAATCTGTCTTTTTAATATTAATTTTTCTCCTCTAGATTTTAATTTAATTTCTCAAAAACTTCCTTGACTGTTTTTCCTACAGGGGATTTCTCACTAAAAATTAACAATTTATGTTCTACAGCTAAATCATTGCATTTAGAGAAAACAGATTCATTCTTTAGAAGTAGGTGCATTAATTGGGAAAGTCATGTTTTTTTCCTTCATACTTAATGCTCATAAGAGAAGTTACAACTATACTTATTAACAGGAATACAAAACAAACCAGCCCATTCCCAGAAACATACTGAGCTCCCGAAGGTGGATGCCTTGTGCCATCCACCTCAGTAGGGCCTTGTCTTTGCCTGAGTCAGGGGAGGGACACAGCATGAAAGTTAATAATTCAGAATCTTACTTAAATAGCTGAACTACATTGTCTCTTGTGGAAAACTTCATTTATTTTTGTGGGGTATCTTACTGCCAAAAAATCTTTGCAAATTGATAAAATAAACATGGGAATACATAATGTACTTTGAATTCTGTAGTGATAAGCTTTACATTCATTGTATAAATACATATGTGATATATATTAAATACTATTATATTTATCATGATTCTATTTATAATAAGCATTAAAAACAAGAAAGAGTTAAAAACCCAATAATATATAATGAGTGAAATAAATTATTGCACACATTATTACTCTAAAAGGAAAAAGAGTCACTAAAATATGATGAACATTTTCATCAATTGAATTGAAAATTGTTCAGAAAATATTGTCTGACAAATTAGAATTACAAATCATATATAGTATGATTCACTTTTTGGGAAAAGCATTTTGTGTGGATGTGTTTTAAAAAAACTAAGGACAAAGAAACAATAAAATTTTATAATTAGTTACTTGGGTAATAGAGATAAAACAATTTTTTAAAAAGCTTTGAGGTAGATTATTAGCTGTAAAGATTAAGTTTTGCTCATAATAAATAGGTAAGAAATATGTGTAATACACACATAATTATTTGCTACAAATTCATTTTGATGTTTTTAGTTTTAAAATAAATTTACTAAATTACAATGCATTGAATTTCACTGATAAAATCTAAAGTTTTAAAGTATATATATATAAAAGTATATACATATATAAATGTTTGATCCTATATAACTCACCATAAAATTTTAATTGAATTATTCAAAATATAAGAAACTTTATATTGGCATATTTTAACAGAACACATCTTCCAGTGCCTATAAATATAGAAAGTATTGGGAACCTATTTTTTAAAGAATACTTCATGTCCTCTAGTCAGAAAAGGAACAATTTGTCCCATTGTCCAAAATCGTAAAACTTGTCTAAATTTGTCTGCTTCTGTATTTTATACAATGAATCATATTATTTTGTACAAGTTTTATGTATTTTATAATATTTTTCAAAATAGCCATTAGGTTAATTAACACTTGAACAAGGGTAGTCAATTTAAAAAAAAGATGAATTAATAAAATGTTGTGCCATTTGTGTGACAATGTGAGATTTCAAACCTGACAGGATATGTTTGTTTCTTCATTTATCTTCCTAAGTAAAAATAGTGCAGAGTTTTCTTCAGCTCTTGCATTCTATTATTGCATGCCATTAAGACACCATGATACTCAGTATTATTATTGCTTGTTTTTTTTTCTTTTATTTTATTAGTTTCTCAAGACAATACAGTGATCTTGACATATCATACATTTGATTCAAATAGGAGTATTGCTTGTTGTTTAATGATAAATGTAAAGTCATTTATTTCCTATGTGAAAATGATGATATGTTTTCCTGCCTCAACTTTCAATTGTTTTCTTTATCCTCTTGAATTTTCAGCAAATACTGTAGGTATTATTTTTGTTAACTGTAATTTTAATATATTCCTTAAAATAAAATCCATTCAACACTAACAGTAATGCAGAAAACTTATTCATGAATCCCTTTTTGAATTAAGAAAATATTGTAAATTGCTTTATCATATTTTCCAAAACTATTTTTGACCATTTATTATTTTTATTAATATATATTTCATAACATGAATTACGAACTCTAAAATAATTTCTAATATCATATAACTTAAAAATTATTATTCAAAGATGCTTGTGTCAGGAAGGTGAATGAGATGGGGAAATGTTGATCAAAGGGTATAATTTGCAGTTATGTAGAAAGAATGCTTACATATTTTACAGAAAGAATTCTGGTGATATTCTATTATACACTGAAAATTTACTAAGAGAGGAGATTTTAAATGCTTTTAACACACAAAGATGTACACATGCACACTCAAACTATAGAAGTTGATGGAGAAGTCAATAAGTTTAATTCCAGTAATCATTTCACTGTTTTCAGTACACCTGTATCAAAACTGCATGTTTTGCAGATAAAGTATGTGTGCATAAAATAGCCATGTTTAAAGGTTATTCTTAATCTTTTTCCAGCAATTATTTATCCAATGTACAATAACTATATGCTATAATTTATAATCAGAATTCATGATATGATAGTAATGAAGACTAGTCTACTTGTGATATACATTTAATTTCATTGTACAATTCTGTTAATCTTTTTCATGTTAATTATTATGAATTATCACAATCAGCATAACATTATTCTTTAACTTTATCATGACATGATATCTTGTTCTTACTAATCTGAAAATATTAACAGTAGAGGACATAAACTCAGTCTAGTCTCTGCTAGACACTGGCTGTGTGGCATTGAGCCCTGCTCCCATTCCCCTGAACATGTTTTCTCAAAAAAAAAAAAAAAAAATCAGAGTGATAATACTACACTGCAGTATTACCATATTAAGTAACATGCTGAGTGCATATATAAAATTATATACTTTATATAAAGTGAACTTAATAAAATTTGGATGGTGTTAAACCACAAAATAGAACAGTTCATTCTTTAATTTAGTTTTCATATGATATGGAGGTTTTTTTTGTTTGTTTGTTCTGTTGGTTGCTTTATTATTTAAGTGCTGGACACCAGTGATAAAAAATACGAATCATGCATGATGCCAGCTAACTGGCAAAGATAAATTATCTGTGATAAAAGATATAATATTGATTTCTTATTTTAAGGTATTGAAAGTGTTGAATTCTCACTGTATTTTGAAGCAAGTCATTAAAAATACATAAGTATATCCACAGTTGAAACTTCACACTAATATATAGACAATGTGTCAGAGATGAATGGAACTATAGCCCCTCCTTTTCAATCCTTTCCCACTTTAAAAATTATATTGCATAATTATAATCTGAAATTAGGAATAATATTCTTTATGAAAGAATTATTAAGGCAAATCTTTAATGTTAGTTGCTACAATACATTGGTTTTAAAGCCCATTTAAGCAATTAAATATAAGTTATAGTCATATTTTAGCATTTAAAATGAGTATACTACCTATTCATGACTTTAGAAGGAAAATTTAATTTAATATGATCCATATTTATTAAATTGACTGGCAAGAATTTGTATTATCCAAAAGTATTGTTTACTAGTTCTTGGATGTAATATATTTTATTTTAACAAATATTATATATTATTCAAACACATGACTATGGCATTTTTTGTTTTCAGGTTGTTTTAATTTTATCAATATTTCCTTAGTGCACTAAGGAACAATTATTATTTCCTGCCCACATCCTATATGAGGAGTAGGAATGAGGTTCCTCTTGATGGAACAGGCTGGCTGAGAAATAAAACCTAAGAGAAGTAAAACAACAACGACCAGGACAATGACGACAACAACAAAACCCCCCACAGAACACATAAAGGAGTTTCAAAGCAGGGGCAGGACAGGCAAGTCAGAGGGATGGAACTTCTAGAGAAAACGGAGCCCATGCCCTGGTTTATTTATTTATTTATTTTTAAAGATATTTATTTCTTTAGTTTTAGGTAGACACAGTATCTTTATTTCACATTTATGTGGTGCTGAGAATCGAACCAAGTGCCTCACGCACACTAGGTGAGTGTGCTACCACTTGAACTGAATCCCCAGCCCAAATTATAGTTGTAGATGTACAGCATGCCTTTGTTTAGTTTTTTACGTGATGCTAAGGATTGAACCCAGTGCCTCACACATGCTAGGCAAGCGCTCTGCCACTAAGCGAAAGCCACTGAGCTCCTGGTTTATTTATATCAGGAAACATCAAAGAGACTTTATAGAATGTTCTCCAAAAGGGGTTAAAGGTGGGCTGTTCCGTTCCTAAAAGGTTACATTCATCTCTGGAAGTACTATGAGGAACCATCCTAGGGGAATGGAGGGAAAGATCAAGTGCATTGGGCAATCTATTGCAGTGGGGGAGCCACAGAAAGTTTCCAGTGTCAGGCCTATCTCTCCCTGGCTACTATGCCGAGAGAAGATCCTCATGTATTTCACAGATGTCTTCCCAAAGTGATTTTTAAAAACATTTAAAAAATTCTAAGTGCCAGAGATACAACACCATTATTATAATTCTTGGATAAAATTAACAGTTTATGTCATTTTGAGCCCATAATATCACACATTATTATGTCATAGTGTAACTTTAAAACAAGGTAAAGAAGGTCCCTTAACCCACTTATACATCCAAGCCAAGCTGGGAGATCCTGGTTAAGGAAATCAATGACTGTACACATTTGTATCTCCAATGACTGTGCTTGTGTGGGACAAGTGATACTCTAATATTAAGTCAGAACTAGAGGGAGAGATTGATAGAAACTTAGATGTTCTCTCCTTTCAAAAATACCTAGATCTTCTCTCCTTTCAAGTGATGTTTATTGGACATACTGTTTACATTTGTTTACTACATATAACTTTTTTAGTGCATTCTGATGGCATTCTTGTATGTTCTTTTTCACTTCTCTAAACTAATATAATTTTATATTTCTTACTGTGATATGTGCTGATGCTTATTACATTTTTTTTCTACTCAAAGTATTAAGTTCTGGATTTTCATTGAATTTTACTTCTAAAATGTTGTATTAGACCTTCTGCATTTCTGTGTGATTCTGCTCATGATCAATAAAGGGATATCATAGGCATTTCTTTATTGTCTCAATAATTAAGAAAATAAGATGCTAACTGGAAAATATCTAGTATCGTGTCTTTTGGTTCCTTGTCAGTGATTGTACTATTTTATTGTGGCTGTTTTCACTTTATTTGTCTTTGTGAAAACAAGTCCAAATACCTTTCATTAAAGCAAACTTAAAAAAAAATTCTAGAGGATAAGTTGGATATTTTTAGGAAGTAAAATATAATTCTTCTACTCAAAATAGTTCAGGTATAGTTCATAATTATTATAAAACTGATAGGTTTGAGATACAATTGTATATTTTGGACCTTTTTCCTCCCATCTTTAAATATGTATTTGACTCAAGTCAGAGAGTATATACTCAAATTCAGGGTCTATTTGTCCATTACTATATCTTTTTAAATGTTCACTCTTCTTTTAGGATTTCCTTTTTCACACACATTTAGTCATCAAAATCTTGTTCAGTTTCCTCACATAATTCTCATTCAAAGGAATGTAGATAGCATTGGCTTTTTTTTTTAAAAGTATTTATTTTTGGTGTAGATAGACACAACACAATGCCTTTATTTTTATGTGGTGCTAAGGATCGAACCTGGGTCCCACCCATGCTAGGCGAGCGCTCTATTGCTGAGCCACAATCCCAGCCCAATGATCTTTAAAAATTTCTAACATTTTGGCAATGGATAATGTTATGTAATTTTGCATTGTTAAGTAGGTAAAGAGAGGAATTCTGAACACAACTTCATATGGAATTTTACAATGAATTGTGTAAGGCCTCATTTTTTGACACAATGGGAATTTCAAAAACAAAGCAAAGACAATATTAAATAAAAAGAATTATTAATTACATACCTAGGATAATAAAGTATTTATTATCAAATAATTAAATAATTGCAAGATACTTTGTACAAATGTTGTTCTCTGATTTAAGGAAGATGGTTTCTCTTTTCCTTTGGATTATACCAATATAAATATTTTCAGTACAAAAAAAGATTTAAAAAATAAAACTAGAATAAATTTACCAGAAAAACAAATAAATTAAAATTTGTAGTTGGGATTGTAAAATCAGCAAATGTTATCTGATTATAATTAAGAATATATAACATCTTTATTAAGAAATAAAAATTACTATTGATGCCTTTTCCTCTTACTTTGTCTACAAATGCAAACTATGTGTGTTTAGCTTCTTCTAGCAATCTTATTAGCATGTCCCATTAATATAATTTCAATTATGTCCTTGAACTGTCCGGCAACAGAAGCACTCTTGAACTGGGAACTCCTGATGAAAAGATATAGATGAGACTGCCCAGTTTCTATGGTGACACCCTGTTCAAAGGAAGTTCCATGCTTTCCATGCTATCAGTTCTGACCCTGAGTTTAGATAACAGATGCTAGGGGTAGGAAATTAGGAGCCCAAGCTAATAATTATAATTGGACCTTTAGTCATTGACCTTGGTCCTGCTTGCTTTGAAGAAACGTTGTTCTCACAGAAAATCCCTTTGATGTTAAATCCTATAAAATAAACATGCTAAGCTGGTCATTTATAACTTATCATGAGATAGAGAACCACCAGTCCCTAACTTTTTCTCTCTTTGTGTGTCTATCTTTTCTCCATTCTCAATTCTCCATTAAGCCAGTTTCTGAATTAATGGCCTTGCAGGTTGTGGCAATAATTTATACTAAATAATTTAATTTTATACTTTTTATTGGTGTAATATATATATATATATATATATATATATATATATATATATATATATTTATGAAATGTACAATCTAGTACCAGGGACTGGAGTATTTACATTTTCTTTTTAATTACTGGCTCTAAAATATCTGTAGGTTGAGCAATCCCCAAATGTTAGTCCAAAGTCATTCACAGGAAATCTTTTCTCTTTTTAACAAAGAGTTTATAATTTTAAGTACTTGTTTAAATATGAACGGAATTTGTTGTTTCCCCATGACTGTTCTATGATAAAAAAAATACATGGGATCAGAAATTAAGCACCAAATTTAGAATTTCTTGTAGACAGAACTTCATCTAACTAGGAAGGAGATCTTTGTAAAGAAAGTGCAGCCAGATTATGAATCTGCTGGTCATCTGCTGATTTTTTTTAACTGTTTAGGAGAGACCTTATACCAAATAAATTTAAAATTCTCTAAAGTTATTTAAGAGTGTCAAAATCAATTTTTCTTGAATAGTAGGATTTTTAAATTTCTCATGCTAAACATATTACATTACTTTCATAAGAAAGCAATAAGATAGATGAATGGATTCAGATGTGTAAGCCAGAAGACTCATTCTGTTGGAAAATTACCTACATTGTCAATTTTGCAGAGTTTTATAATAAAAGGTGTTACCCTGTTATGGTTTAGATAATAGGTGTCCCCCAAAAGCTCATGTGTGACACAATGAAAGAAAGCTTAGACGTGAAATGAAAGCATTTTGAGAGCATTAACCAAAGCAGTGAATTAATCCCCTAATAGGGATTAACTGGTTAGTAACTGAGGGCAGGTAATGTATAGCTGGAAGAGGTGGGTCACTGGGGGCATATTCTTTGAGGTATATATTTTGTATATGGCTATTTTGCTTCTGGATGCAGTGTTGTGAGCCACTTCCCTCCATTACACTCTTCCACTATGTTGTTCAGACTTACCTTAAGCCCCAAAGAATAGAGCTGGCTGCCTATGGACTGAGACCTCTAGAAATGTATGTACCAAAGTGAAATTTTACTCCTCTAAAACTGTTCTTGTCAGGTCTATTTGCTGACTAAAGCATACACCTAGAAATATAACATGAGAGATCTTTCAGAAACAGAATTATCAATCTTTCTTAGATATAAATATGTATAATGCCTAACTTCTTTAAATATATATACATGTAAATTTATATAAGTGTATATAAATACATATGTAAATGAGTGTATGTATATATATATATATATATATATATATATATATATATATAGAGAGAGAGAGAGAGAGAGAGAGAGAGAGAGAGAGAAAATAAACACAGGGTACTTTACCACTGCATATCCAACCTTTTTAATTTTGTCTTATTTTGATACATGGTCTCACTAAGTTGCCTAGTTGATCTTGAACTTGTTAATATCCTTCTGTCTTAGCTTCTGAGTAGGTGGAATTAGAGTTGTGCACCACTGTGCCTAGCTTCAATAAATTATATTTATTATACTGTGGTAAAGGTAATTTTGTTCCAAATAATAAAGTTACTTAAATCTATAGAACAAGTTAAAAAAAAGTCATAACATTTTACTATTAAAACTTTCCAGACTTTAAACAAAATCACAGCATATGGAAAGATGGGTCAGCAGATGAATGGGTGAATAGGGACACAGAAGATAAGTAGTAACTAAATTAATAAAATTTAAATGAATTAATCATAAGTTAAAGTATTGTTTCAAGGAAGAAAATAACTAGAATAATATATTTTGTATTTTATTTTCATACCAACATTTATAAGTCCATATTGATTATTTTTATTTGTTTTAAATTTTAAGCAAAGCTATTTGTTATTTTGAACAATTGCAATTGTGGTGGAACACTTAGAATAAGGGTTACTCTGTTAACAAATTTTCACCTTCAAGTGTTCTATACAGTATTGTAAAATATAGCCACAGTGCTATAAAACATATTTAGAATTGATTTATCTGACATAAATGAATTTTCCTTCTCTCTAGCCCCTGAGAACCACCATTCAACTCTCTGTTTCTATGAGTTTGAAAGTTTTAGATACATGAGATAAGTGGCATCAGAAATATTTGTCCTTCTGTGCTTGGCTATTTCTCTTGGCAAAATGTCCCCAGGCTCATCTATGTGGTTACATATGGAAGAATTTCCTTCTTTGATAAGGGTTAATAATATTCTATTAAATATTCACAACATATTTTCTTTATGAATTCATCTGTCAGTGGAAATATATTCATCATTAAACCATATATTCTAACATGATATAAAATACATACACACAGATTAAAAAAATTATTGAAGACATCACTTCATTCTTTCTAAACTCCAAACATTCTGGATAACAAAGAAAACAAATAGTACATTTGCCTCTAAAATAAATGGATGCGAATCACATTTTCATTAATTATTCACAACAAAAGATAAATATTAAGTAATTATTTTTTCTGTGTTTTATTTATACTTTGTACTTTTCTTAGATATAAATATGCATAATTCCTAACTTCTTTAAATATATATATACACCATAATTGTGTGGTTCATTATGATATACTCATAAATGCATATAATTTTCTTCATTTCTATCCTTCATTACCATCCTCTTAGCTCACTCCTCACTTTCTATGATAACGTCTGGTACTCTATTGGTCTTCTTTCTATTGATTTACGTTTTTATGTTGGATTATAGGTGAACATGAAATTGGAATTCATTGCAATATATTCATATGTACACATAACTTAGTTTGGTCAATTGTTTTCACAATTCTTCCCTTTCTGTTTCTCCCACTCTCACCTTCAATTCCATTCCTCTACTTTAGTGACCTTCATTCTATTTTCATGAGAACTCCTGTTTAGATTTCTTATTTTCTCTCTAGTTTCTACTCATAAGAGCAAATATTTGACTCTTAACTTTCTGAGTTTGGCTTATTTCACCTACCAAGATGTTTTCCAATTTCATCCATTCACTAACTCATACCATAATTCCATCAGTACTTTCATTGTTGAGTACAACTCCATTGTGTGTATATACTAGTTTTTCAGTATCCATTCATCTTAGGAGACAGTTTCCATAACTTTACTATTGGGAATTTGTTGCTATAATTGTTGGTATGAATTTATGATAATTGTATACTGATTTTAGTTCTTTTACATAAGGACTGGGAAAAACTGGATCACATGGTGGTTCTATTCCTGTTCTTCAGATTAATCTTTGTAATTCTTTTCAAAGTGGTTGTACTAATTGGAAATTCTGCCAATAATGCATCAATATATTTTTTCCCTACATCTTTGCCAATATGTATTGTTTTCTGTGTTCTTCATGATTACCATTCAAACTGGAATGAAACAAAATTGAGATGTGGTTTTGATTTGCATTTCTCTTATTGTTAAGGATGCTGATCTTTTTTTCATATTTCATTGGTAATTTATATTTTTTCTTTTAAGAAACATTTTATAGTTTGTTTGCCAGTTTATTGATAAGTACTTACTTTTTTGATGATATGTTTTTTTTCACTTCTTTATACATTCTGCATATTAATTCCCTGTTGCAAGAGTAGCTGGCAAACATTCTCTTCCATTCAGTAGACTCTCTCTTCATTATCCTAGTTATTTCCTTTTCTGTGCAGAAGCTTTTTAATTTCATGTTGTCCTACTTTTCCTACTTTTTGTCTTTCTTCATTTTTTTTTTAATTTCTTGAGCTTTTCGATTCTTTATTAAGGAAGTTGGTGCCTGTGCCAATATGTTGAGTGCTGGCCCCATGTTTTTCTTCTAGCAGTTGTAATGTTTCTTGTCTAATGCCTAGGTTTTATTTCCACTTTAAGAAGTTGATTTTTTGCAGGTGAAAAGTAGGGATCTAATTTTATTCTTCTACACAGTTGTCTCTACACAATTTGCTAGAAGTCTATCTTTTCTCCATGGTATGTTTTTGGCACTTTTGTCATGGATCAGTTTGTATATATTTTATTTTCTGTCATTGGTCTATATGTTAAATTTGATACCAAAACATGTTGCTTTTATTATTACAGCTCTGTAATATAATTTGAAATCATGTATTGTGATGTCACTGTTTTCATTCTAATTGCTGATTAGTGCTTCAACTATTCTGGACATTTTATTTTCTGTAAGAATTTTAGGAATTTTTTAGTTCTGTAGACAATGCTGTTTATATTTTGATGGAGACTGAATTTAATCTGTATAGCACTTTGGGTATTATGGCCTTTTTGACAACATTAATTCTGCCAATCTAAGAAAATGGAAGGTCTTTCCATTCTCTAAGGTCTTCTTCAACTACTTCCTTACTTGTTCTATAATTTTCACTGTAAAAATGTTCCATCTCCTTGGTTAGATTTATCCCCAAATATTTTATTTTTTGAGGCTATTGTAATAAAATTTATTTCCTGATTTCTTTCTCAGCAGATTCATCAATGAAGAATAAGAAATCTATTAACTATTGTATGTTGATCTTTATACTTTGCGAATTTATTAATCTGCTGTTGGAGTCATCTGGTGAAGTAGTTTGGTCTTCTAAGTATAGAATTATGTCATCAGCAAACAGATAATTTGACTTCTTCTTCTTCTTCTTTTTTTTTTTTGGTGTGTCCCTATTTGTATCACTTTATTTCCTTCTCTTACATAATTGGCTGAAGTTTCAAGGACTGGATTAAATAGGAGTAGTAAGAGTGAATATTAACATTGTAATATTGTGTCCTGAGGGAATGCTTTCAGTTTTTCTACATTCAGTATGATGCAGATTTTGACTTGTCATATATAGTCTGTTTTGTAATAAATACCATTGTTTCTAAAGACCATCTTATTTCTCATCCCACAGAATTATTTGACAAAATTTTAGTTTTGAAAGAGAGAATGGTCTTCCTTTAAAACTCTGGCATCATAGCAGAAATTCTCCTTGTATGTGCCATTAATCCATGATCATTTAAGGATCACAGTCCATCATTTATTGAAGAGAAATCTCTATAGATAAAATACTGAGTCTACTCTATAGTATGTAGTTTAAGAATAGAAAGAAGAATGACATGGATGAATTAGAAAATGATAAACTAAATTATCAGTGAAGAAAATAAGGCATATGACAAGTATGAAAGCAGAAAATATGAAAAGGATTAAGAGGATTACTAAGCACAGCAGAGTTTATAAAAGGCTAAAGTGACAACAAGTCAAAAGTTGTCTGCTAAAGAAAGCCATTCTATATATTTATGGATCAAAGTAGTCTACTACACTGAGTTTTTTTTTATGAAACCATAGAAAATAGCTAATCCATATATGATTATTTTGTGTGTCCTATTATATTATAAACTGAAAACTTCTATGATTTTTATAAAATGCAAGATTAATTTCTGTTTTAATTATCCTTTTATATTGTGAACAACTGTGGTTCAAGATCTAACAGTCACTAATTCATAGGTTAGATTATTATGTTATGTCAACATTTGGTTGAATTTTAACTCCAGCATAATATGGAGTTCATGAAAGTCAAGTTAATTTCTGCTTAGCCATCCAAGTAGATAATTAGCAGGACTTGTAATATATTATAGAACAGGATATGGTCCCAATAAAGTTAATGCTGTGATTTTAAAAAAATAATTTTTTCCTTAAAATTTTAAATTGAGTTACTAATGGACTTTTCAGTTTGAATGCATACTTTGATCTATTTTGCTCTGTAGGTTAATATTTTATGAATGACTTCATTGATAATGTTCTGCATATCAAGAATTTGATGTTTCCTTTACTGCAGAAAGTATTTTTCTGATATTATTTTCAGTTGGATGATATGCAAATTTAGTATTATATTCTTGAACCAAAAGTTCATTTAAATATGATAAATAAATCTTTGATGTTTGATTATTAAAACAAAATGACTTATCAAATTACAGAACATGAAAAATGCCTTATTTTGTAAATTTTTTTAAACTTTTAAATTTATTCTAATTAGTTACACATGACAGTAGAATGCATTTTGACACATTGTTCTCAAATAGAGCACAACTTCACTTTCCTCTTGCTGAATATGGTGCAGTCACAACAGTAGTGTAATCATACTTGTATATAGGGTAATAATGTCCATTTCATTCCACTATCCTTCCAATCCCCACACCCTTCCCCTCACTTCCCTCTGCACAGTCATTCTCTTCCCTGTGCATTCACCTACCCATTATGCATTAGCATCTGCTTATCAGATAAGACATTGCACCTTTTGTGTGTGTGTGTGTGTGTGTGTGTGTGTGTGGCCTATTTTGCTTAGCATAATATTCTTCAGCTCCATCCATTTACCTGCAAATGCCATAATTCATTTTCCTTTAAGGTGGAGTAATAGTACATCATGTATATGCACCACATTTTCTTTATCCATTCATTTGTTGAAGGGCATGTAGGTTGGTTCCCTAGTTTACCTATTGCGAATTGAGCTGCTATAAACATTGATGTGGCTTCATCACTGTAGTATGCTGATTTTGAGACCTTTGGGTATAAACCTAGGAGTAAGATAACTGGGTCAGCAGATATGCCTTTTTAAATTTTGCAGTTCACAATACACTATTGTTAACTATAGGTATGATGTTATGTATGATATCTATAGAACTTATATATCCTGAAAAACTGAAATTTTGTATCATTTGGTATACAACTTCTCAGCACTTTATTTTAAATATCCTAGAAAAAGGAAAATAAACCTATAATTGACTAAGATTTGTTGCACAAAAACACTTCCAATACCTCTGTCTCTGATCACTCCTAGTGACAAAAAAAAAGCAGCATGGATATGTAAAATTATCTTTAGAATTACCACCAAGTTATCTGATATGGGGAAGGGAAGAGCAAAATATCACTTGTAACAATCTTTTGAGTCACAGGTAAAAATATGGCTTGGTCTCTTCACCAAAAATGTGGATGATAAGGAAGTAAGCAATATATGAATTTCAAAAACTCTACTTATGTGACTACAAAGTTTTACAGTCATAACTCAAATAGTTTTCTCATCATAAAAACAATTTTGGTATTGGAAATTTGATAGCAATGCTGGAACCATCACAATGTCTGATCTCAAATTATATCACAGAGCTATAGTAACAAAGGCAACACAGTATTGGAATCAAAATAGATACATAGACAAATGGAACAAAATAGAAGATATGGGGACAATTTAATATGAATCAGTCATATGAACCATGACAAAGGTGTCAAAAACCTCCCTTGGAGAAAAGATATCTTTTATAACAATTGGTCCTGGGAAAACTGGGAGTCCATATGTAGAAAAATAAAACTAGATCCCCATTTCTCACCCTACACAAAAACCAACTCAAAGTGAATATAAAATCTAGGAATTAGTCCACAAACACAATAACTGCTAGAAGAAAGCATGAGGTCTACACACCAATATATTGGCACAGGCACTAACTTCTGTAGTAAAACCCTTAAAACTCAAGAAATGAAACCAAGAATCATCAAGGAGGATAGCACCAAATTAATAAGCTTCTGAACAAAAATGACAACAACTTAAAACATAAAATGAAGCCTATTGAATGGGAGAATCTTTATCAGCTACTCTTGCAACACAGAATTAATATCCACAATGTATAAAGGACTCAAAGCACTTAACACCAAAGAAGCAAATATGCACATCAATAAATGGGTGAAAGAACTTAAAAAGATATTTTTCAATATAAGAAATACAAATGGCCAACAAATATATTTTTAAAATGAACAATATCCTTAGGACTAAGGGAAATTCAAATAAAAAATATCTTGAGATTTTATCTCATTTCAGTTAGAAAGGCAGTCATGAAGAATATAAATAACAACAAACACTGGTGAAGATGTGGGGATAAAGGTAACCTATACATTGTTGATGGGACAGCAAATTAGTATGACCACTTTGGAAAGCAATATAGAGATTTCTTAAAAGACTAGTACTATAACTACCATATGACACAGCAATTCTACAATTATATTTATCCAAAAGAACTAAAATTAGCCTACTGTAGTAATACATGCATACAGTATTCATACCAGCATAATTCACAACAGCCAACTCATGGAACTAGTCCAGATACTGATCAACAAACAAATGGATATATATACAATGGAGTTTTAGTCCGTCATAAGAAATAAAATTATGTCATTCGTTGATGAATGAATGGAACTAGAGAACATCACAAAAAGTGAAATAAGCCAGACTTAGAATTGCAAGGGTCAAGTATTTGCTTCCATATGCAGAAGTGAAAGTGAAGTAAGGAAAATAAAGGAGGAAGAATAGGTTCTTATGAAGATATAATGGAGCTGAGTGGAGTAGGGAAAAGGGATTGAGTAAGAGGATGGAGGGACAAAAGAAGGGAAGAATTGTGGAATGAAACTGACCAAATTTTGCTATGTACATATATGAATATACCACAGTGAATTCTACCTTTATGTATATATTTATAAAGCATCAATTCAAAATAAAATAGTAAATATATAGAAGGAAGACCTGTAGAGAAGAGAGGAAGTGCAACAGGGGGAGGGACAAAAGGGGGGAAAGTGTAAGTACTGGGGTTTTAAATAGAGCAAATTATATCCCATGCATCTATGAATATGTCAAAATGAAGCCCACTATTATGTATAAATATAATGAACTGATGAACATATTTGTTTCAGAATGTTTATGTCTGTTTGTTTGTTGGGTAGATCTAATATGTTCAAAGGTTCTTGCTATTGAGACCACAGTCACAAAACAAAAGCACAACAAAAACAAAAACAAAAAAAAAATTGCTTTTGCAATTTATGGGGATTATCATATTAAAAATAAAGCTTGAATCATATTTTAAAAGTATAAGAATATCTACTATAATCCAACTTTTTACTTATAAGTACATTTATTACTATACCTTAAAATTGAAAAATATTTTATACAACTGTAGGTTTTAAAATAATTTTTACTTTGAAATAACCCATGGTTTTGATGGATCTTAAAATGTAATGCAGAGGTTCCTGTATACTTTTCAACCTATTTCCCCTAAAATTAATGTTACGTTTCATGGCTCATTTGTTTATCACTGTTGGGATAATACTAAGTAAGCTAGAGACTATACTCAGATTTCAGGAGTTTTTCCCTTAATGCTGCTTTCATCCTTTGAGGTAGCCTAGGGTAGAAAATCGTGTTGAGATGCATCTGTTATTGCAGATTAATTCTTGCGCTGTTCTATTCAAATCGTACAGTCTGAGTTAATGAACTAAACCTTCTCCAGGCCAAGTTGAATTTTGCCTTAATTCATGGTTCCTAAGAGCTTTGGCATTTTAAATAGTACATTTTACCCATATCTGAACATTCTGAATGATGTTTTATGTCATGGGTAAAAACATACTTCATCCATTTTGAGATTAAAATCCTGTAGTTTTCATCTTAATTTCTTATTTGTTAAGCATATTTATGTAAGAATTAAGGTTCTTAAAGTCCAAGACACTTACATTTATGTTAGATTATTATTATTATTATTTTTCCTTTCCCCTGGAGATTTTGGAATTCTCTAGGAAGAATTTAATGATAAACAGTTGAACTGCCTATACCAGTTAAACTGCCAAATCTTTCCTATGTCATTTTTTCCTTCCCTTCAATATTTATTTAATGGTTTTCTCATACTACCATTTGTTGTTTTTGTAACCTGAGAGATTCATTCTCTTAAATAGAAACACATTAAATAATTCCAGTTATCCTAGAATCCTTTGTCTGTCATTGATCTTCATATCATCTTTACAGTAAGTCATTTGTGATTTCAGCTTCAAGTTTTACCTACATCTAAATTCATATCTCCTACATTTCCAATGTATTGCCTCATTCCATTTTGTTTCATATCTGAATGGACTCAGAAAAATTTTGCTGATTTTCTAGTATTAAATCATGTAACCTACATTGGAATTGTAGCTCAATGATAAAGGGCTTGCCTTATATCTGTGAGGCCCTGGGTTTGATTGTGGCACCACAAAAAAAAAAAAAAAAAAGAAAAGAAAAGAAAAATAATCAAATTAAAAAAAATCAAAAATCCTTTAGCTCATACATTCATAAATTTTGGAGTAAAAAAATAAAACAAAGTAAGGAGATAGTGAATTGGGTGATATTTCAGATAGTATCATCAATAAAGACTTTCCTGATAACATTGGATTTGATCAAAACCTGAAAGAAGAACTGAATGTATACGTACAGATTCCTAAGGAAAGTGAACTCCAGTCACAGAGATTAGCTCTCCAGAAAAATCCAGAAGTTTTCTGGACCTTTAGGGCAATCTAGAAGGCAATGTGGCTAATATAGGATGAACAAGGAGAAGGATTTAGGTGAATGGATTTATAGAATATAAGATGAGAAAGGAACAAATCATGAAAATATTAGAGGGGTCCGAGTAGGGTTGTTTCAGAGTGGTGTTGGTTTTTTGGTTTTTTTTTATTTTGAGTAAGATGGAAAATCAGAATAAAGACTTGGGTACAAAATGAAAAATGTCACCTAGTAATATAATAATTGTGTACTTTATTTGTATAGAAGCTTGGTATGAGTGAAAGAGGGAGATGACCTGAGAGTCCACCCTGGGGAATGTTTTGATTCTCTCTTTCTCTCTCTCTAAGTACAAAGTTTTGGTTGAGAAGAGAAAATTGGTGAGATCTCAAGAGTTATCTTACTGTTTTATGAAAAAATTTTTCAAAAGAGGATGACTACAGATATATCTGAGAGTAATTAGAATGATACTTAGATTATGAGATTTAAAGTCATAGAGTATGAGGAGCTCCCTGTGAGAATAAAAATCAAAGAATGATCCATTGAGGCATACACATGGACATAATGAGGGCTTGTAGTATTGTGGTGCCAAAGGTAAATGTTGAAAACAAAGTAACTGGGCTGATGAGATTGGTTTCAATAGAAACTATTGCAAATTTCAATTTTGAGCTTCTGAAAGTTATTGCAACAGCAAGGACAAAAAAAAAAGTGGGGAGGGCTTTTCAGGAGCACAGAGTTCAACAGAATCCTCTGAGAGTTTGCAGAAGGCCACAATGAGGTCAATAATGAATCAGCCTTATTTGAACAAGAAAGTTTGTCAAGACTGGCAGAGCAAGTCTCACAGCTCCCTGGGCCTCCCTACCTGGAAATTACTGCTCAGTTGTCATTGCAGGCTCTTTCTATATATTCCTGTTTTTGGTCCCAGCTGCTTCTAAAACATTCTGGTTCTGATATATATATATATATATATATATATATATATATATATATATATATATATATCCTCTACGTTATGTTATCTTTATTATACCATATTTATTTCCATGGCCTCATCTGTCACCTCTGTGCTTGGAACATTGACCTTTTATCTTTATTTTAGATATTTCTATTAATCTTGACCTGACATTTTCATGGTGACAACCAACAAAACAGCACAGGAAATGTTTTTAAAAATGAATGCCTTCCTGAAAATCACTAAATAACAAACAGAAGGTATATGAGGGATGTGAACCAAACATTTGAGCACATACATCATAAACAAGCATCCAGATGGTCAATGAATATGTAAAAAAAATATTCAAACCTCCATTTGTCCAGAAAACTATGAATTAAAAACACAACTGAAATAATTTCTACAAATGAACCAATATCACTGAAATGAAAAAGATGACACATTTTAAGTGATGGTATAGAAACAGAGCAACTGATATTCCATACATTCATGGGAGGAGTTTCAATTAGTACTGCTATGTTTGAAGATTATTTGTTAATATTTAAAAACTATATTCTTCCTTCTAATTTAGAAATTGTATTCTTTGGTAAAGGCATGTACAACAGAAATGTGACATTTATCACAAAATGTATTGAAATGTATATTTAAACATGTCAAATAACTTCATAGTGAAAACTTCTCAGTTGTTCATCAAGATAGGAGTGCTTAATTAACTTGTGGAATAATCTCACGATGGATTGCTACATACCAGCCATAACTACATAGAACAATGAGAGTGAAATACATAAGCAAAATGTTTGGTGAAAGAAGCCAGAAGCAAAAATGACACAAAATCCATGTATAATCTCTAAGTCAAGACAGTGGAGGTAATGACTGAAAAAGAGAGGAAAAGTGGAGTTTGGGGGATGTTGATAATATCCTATTCCTTAACAAATGAACTAACACTAGACCTTCGGGTGCTTACTAATGCTGTATTTTTTATCAGCTACATTTTAAATTAAGCTTAAAAACATGTTTCAAGGACAGAATTGCAAAAACAACTCTGAATACAAAAGAATATCAATAAAAAAGAAGTAAATAGATTTATTTGAGAAAAATTAAATCCACATAACAAATGAATACAAAAAAAAGGTTGTACCCCAAAACAGATTGAGTTTATCATAACCTGGCAACTGTTCAAAATGAACAAAAGCCTTAATTTTTAAGTACTCACATAAGAAATGTTTCAAAAGCTTCAAAAGTAAAGAAATTTCAAAGCAAGAAATATCTATGGACTCTCTTCAAGAAATTTATTTATATGCTAAAAATCATAGTTGAACCTCTTTATATAGGAAGCCAATAAAAGCAAGGAAGACATCATTTCCTTTTGCCATGAGGTGCCTTTGTAGTTAGCCATAGTTTAAAATGGTGAATATGAAATAGATATCAGAGTAATGCAGTTTCATTACAGATACAAAATCGAAGAATAAATTTGCAAAAATAAATAGGGGGAAAAGGACCTTTTTCTTATACTTCTATGTATATGAAATGAAACACACTGGTGATCCTCGGTATCTGTGCACTGCATAGGCCTGGGCAAAGGATGGCACACATACTTTAGATAAGAGGACCCTGGGGTTCATAAAAATTTTATTTGTCCCAAGGATAAACCTTTTAATAGCTCTACTTTTTAATCTTCACTTTGTCCCGTCTCAGTTTTAATCAGTGTTAATGGATTTTCAGGCTATCTATGTACCAATAAGCTCTCAAATATCTGCTTATTTCTGGATGTCTGCAAATTCTCATGGTCAACTAATTTTTACTATAACTACCTGGTAGTCCACTAGGCTTTTAAAACTCATTGTGCATTCTTCCTCCCCACCCTCAAACTCATCTCATAAGCAATAACTTACATTTTCCAGGTAAAACGGCTTTGCAGCATCATTGACACCTGTCTCATGCTACATACTCAATGTATCAGAAATTCTTATTGCCTTTCTCTTCAAAATATAGCACAAATCTGACCACTCTTACCACTATTACTAACAGCCTCTAGGTTTGAACCACCATCATTGTCTCCTGGATTTTCTATTTGTCTCCTGGTTTTGCTATTTCTATACTATCCCTTATTTAGTTCATTCTGAAAGAACTGAGAATAATTCTGTTAATAATTTATACCAAGCTACTCATCTGCTCAAAAATTTTTGATGACTTTACTTTTCATTAATAATATAACCAAAATCTTTATTCACGTTGGCCCACAAAGGCTTTTGTGATTTGGCACTTATGAATTCTCTGACTACTACTCTTCTTCTCGTTTAATCTAGTTTGACTGCATGGATTCTTTTACAATTTTTTTACTATAGAGACCGACTGCAGTCTTTGTTCATCCAATTCTGCCTGTAATATTATTTTGCTAGCTATATGCCTATGTAAGTCAGGGTCTTAAGGGGAAACTGATGGTGCATTTAAATGAAGATAAAGTGAGGAAGTTTATGTGAAAAAAGAATAGTTACTAAGGTTTGAGCAAGGTGCAGGGGAGCACTCCAGCATTTGGTCTTAAGACCAGTAAACCTATGGGAAGAGGAGAGAGTAGTATATAGCAGGTCACCATGAGGAGGGGGTGAACTTGATGGACATGGGCAACAAGAGTCAATCTATGGGGAGGGAGACAAGAGTACAAACCAACTTTATATTTCTTTTCTTTGTGTGTGTGTGTGTGTTTGTGTGTGACATTAAATCTAGGTTCTCCCTGACTGAACCAAATATAAAATTAGAGTAAATGAGGAGCCTGATGCTTTAATCACATACAAAACCTCTTATAGTACAGAGTTAAATGGGAGGAGTAGGAAGCCAAGGAACAAAGGCAGATAAAAACTGTACAATGAGACTGTTTTCAAACTTCCTGCTGGTATTTACTCAAAAGCACCTTTTTTGGTGAAAACTATCCAAGCCACTTCTTAAAATATTACTCTGAAATACTTCATATTTTCTAACCCTAGTGAAAAGTTGAATTATTTATTATATATGGTGTAATTCTCAACACACACACACACAGAGAGAGAGAGAGAGAGAGAGAGAGAGAGAGAGAGAAATCAAGAAATAAAATAAGATGAGAAAATGCAGAAATTTTCTCATTTTTATTTACTTTTCTATGCCAGGATTTACTATGGTATATATCATAAAAACACACAACAGCAGTGGCTTTAGTAGTAATAGTGGTTTTAAAAGTGATGCTCATTAAGCCCTTAAAATATACCAGTATTATTATATCAAGTGCTGTGGTTGAAATATTTTACTTAATTTTCAATGAAATATGAAGTAGAATTGTTTATTTTGTTAACTTCAAAGATTAGAAAACTAAGATTCAGAGAAATAAAGAAATTAGCCCAAGGTCCTATAGCAAGTGAATATTGAGTTCAGGATAACAATGAAGAAAACCTCACTATAAAGCATATATTTCTTCCTAACACAATTCATTGCTTCCTTAATTGACACTGCTTACTTTTTCTCTCTCTCCCTTCTCTTCCTTTATATGGAAAGAATATTGCTATCATAACTAGGATATCAGGGAGTGATGTCACTAATATACTTGGTCCCTGCAAATCCTACATAATAATTTCTAAGGGCTGCCAAAATAAATTACAATAAACAGTACATGGAAGCAACACAGCCATATTATCTCACAGTTATTGAGGCTAGAAGACCAAATTCTAAGCATCTGCTGAGCAGTGATCCCCACCTGCCTATTCCAGGTCTGGTAGCTCTGCAGTTCTTTCTCTTGTGGCAAAATAATTTCAATGTTTGCCTCCATCTTTGGAAGATCATTTCCTGGGTGTCTCTGAGTGATATTTTTTCTGTCTTAAAATATATTCACATTGGATTTAGAGCCCACTCTAGTAAAAAAAAAAATCTTCTTTATCCTTATATTAATTACATCTGCAAAGATACAACTTCCAAATAAGGTCACATTCTGACATTCCTATTGGACATGAATTTTTAGATAGTTGTTTCCATTCAATGGAATCTCCTTCCTAGGAACTCTCCCTTTGACCATTTACAGGCCATTTGTCTATCAATAAGGGCTGGACTTTTTGACAAGAGATAGCTGAAAACATTTTGACTCTGAAACATTACACTATCACCTAAATTCCCATGCTATCATGTACTAACTCTGTTACATTACATTGACACTGCAATTAAAATTGATTAGTATCCTCCTTCTAAAAAGCAAAGAACTTGCCAAGGTCCAAAATGAGAATCTATGAACAAAGTTCAGTTCAAAAAACTTGGAAGAGGGTCATAATTTGACCCAGTTTGCCAAATCCTCAGTATATATCCAAAGGACACTATATTGATGCCACCACATCAATGCTAATAGCAGCTCAATTCACAATAGTTAAGCTGTGGAACTAACCTAAGAGCCCTTCAACAGATGAATGGATAAAGAAAATGTGCTATATATACACAATGGAGTATTGCTCAGTCTTAAAGAAGAATAAAATTATGGCATTTACTAGTAAAAATGCCATGAAAAATGAATGCGACTGGAGACTATCATGCCAAGTGAAAAAAGACAATCTCAAAAAACCAAAGGCCAAATGTTCTCTCTGATATATGAATGCTGACTCACAATAGGCATCCTGGTTGGGGTCATGGAGACTCACCAGATTGGACAGGGAAGAGTAGGGGAAGGAGGGGAAATGAGAATGGGAAAGAGAGTAGAATGACTTGGACATTACTTTACTATATTCATATATGAGTACACTACCAGAATAACTCAACATCATGTACAACCACAAAAACAGGAAGTTACACTCCATATGTATATGTCAAAATACATTCTACTGTCATAAATAACTAAACAAAACCCAAACTTTTAAAAGAATAAATAAAATACAATTCCATTTTTTTAGCAACAAGGGAGTACTGATATATTAAACACCCTTGAGCTATAAAGTCAATAAAATATTAGATGATTTTTAAAAATTTATGTCATAGCTGTCAAGAAAAAATAAAATCCTGAAAGACCAAAAGAAAAAAAAAAACAACCCAAAAACAAAATCAGAAACAAAAATAGACAGACAAAAACCCTATAAATCGTGGAGGATAAACTGGGTTATGCTCAATGAGCATATTGATGCTAAATAAAATGTAAGTTTTTTCCCCAGATATTTAATTATTTTAGAACAGGTTTAGGCTTACGACAAACCTGGCAGAATAATACAGAGCTTTCCCTGTGTATGCCCTTTCCCACACATGCACATCCTCTACAATTATCAAGATCTTTCACCATAGTAATTCATTTATTATAAATGATTAAAGTACATTGGCATATCATAATTTCCCAAAGTCTATAATTTACATTAGGTTTTACTCTCAGTAGTACATATGTGTTTGAGAAAGTGTATAAAAATAAGCATCCACCATTATAATACAAAACAGAATAATTTTACAGCCCTAAAATTGTTCAGTGCTTTGTCTATTCACCCTTCTTTTCAACCTCTGGCAACCACTGATCTTTTTACTTAGGACAGAGTTTTATCCTTTCCAGAATAACTTACTGTATAACACTTTTAGATTGATTTCTTTCACTTTTTCATTTACCCACACCTTTTCATACCTTGATAGTGCTTTTCTGTTAGTGCTGATATATATCATTGTCTGGATTTACTAAAGATTGACTATGCATTGATCTGTTGATGGCATTATAAGTTTTGGTGATTATGAGTAAAGCTGTTATAAGAAACTGTGTGAAATTATGTGTTAATTACTAATGATAACATAAGAGATAAAGTCAAGTTCCTTGAAGGATAGATCAATTAGCAACTTTTTGGAAACTGTAACTCCCCATATTATCTATCCCTCAATGAAATAATGATGTAATAGTCTATATCATACAGAATAATGGAGAAGACAAATATTCCTTGAAAACATATAATCATAATCTAGCTCTCAAATATAATTTAGTTTTTCAACTTAGGAAGCAAATAATTACCAAATATGTAAGAGCAGTGAAAGCGTCAATTAACATTGGTATATATACATCATAATAAATATTTAAAATAAAAATGGGAATTAACTTACATCTTCCTCAGTTGATTTGTAGACTTTCAGAATAAATTATAATGCAAAATTAAATATTAAGAGGGCATGAGAATGTTTTATTAAAAAAATTAAAAGTTAAGAAAAAGAAAAAAAATAAAGTTCCCTCTTTTCAACATACAACAAGTAACTTAGAAAGATTAAAAGAAAGAGGGCTGGGGATGTGGCTGGGCTGGGGATGTGGCTCAAGTGGTAGCACGCTCACCTGACATGCGTGCGGCCCGGGTTCGATCCTCAGCACCACATACAAACAGAGATGTTGTGTCCACCGATAACTAAAGAATAAATATTTAAAAATTCTCTCTCTCTCTCTCTCTCTCTCTCTCTCTCTCTCTCTCTTTCTCTCTCTTTAAAAAAAAAGATTCTTTAAAAAAAAAATTAAAAAAAATAAAAGAAAGAGACTCTCCAGGGCTCCAAAGTTTATGGAACCAGTCATTTTTCTGACATTTTCATTAGAGAGTATCACAATTTGCAGAAATAAAAATAACTAGTGGAAAAGAATGGAGGGTTTCAAATATCAACATGTTTAATTGGGTTTGAAGATGTTTTGAACATGAAAATTTTGGTGGATAGATGCATTTGACTTTTTTTCCCTTTCACTTGGAGAAAAGGTGGAAGTGATTTAATAACTTTCTCTCTTTGTGTCTTTGTATTTTGTGCCTTGACAAAAATTTAGTCATCTAGGAATCCACTTTAGGAGAATGCTTTTTACCACTTAATAGTTCACCCAGTAAACTATGAATTAAATAGATATACTAGTTTAGTTTAAATTTCTGTATTTCATTGAGTTATTTAAGACAACTTTATTCCATGGTGGGTAAAAAAGCTTTAATAAGAAAATTCACTTAGACTTTCTTTGGAGGATGATTCTATTAAGGGATACAATAAAGTAGATGAATAACTAAAATTTCAGTTTTAGTTTTAAAATATTTTCTATTTACTTTATCTTCTTTTTATGTCTAAATGAAAAGAATTAAAGTGCTATTTTTTAAAGAAGAAAGAAACAGAGAAAGAAAGAAAGAAAAAGAAAAGCAATCCAAAAGATAGGTGATTAGAGACCCTCTTCACTCAAAACATGAATTTTACCTTTGCCAAGCCCAAAACTTTGTATATGCTAGATGTTCTACAAAAAGTGTTGGATAAATTATTTCTTAGTTGAATAATATTTGGTTACAAACTGAATAAAAAGAATGATTGATTCAATGTGCTCGTCAAGCAATTTTGCAGATTCCAAAATCTGCTAACAACTGTATTTTATGATAAACATTTAAATGCATAACAACTAAATTTTATCCATACTATTAGGACAGAATAAACCTGTTTAACTTCAAAAATCTTCTTGGCCAAAGACAAACATCTCTTTTTGTTTATATCACAGGTCAATTAAGACCAGTCATACACATCTCATTATTCAGGACCTAGCTATGTAGTCACCAATCTGAGTGTAGATAAGAATGAGAATTATAACCACAGCAAGTGGAATGAGGATTAATGAACGTCTGACTTGTCTTCATCTTGGCAACTGCAGTCAGAACATAATAGCATTGTTCTTCATAAGCACAAGATTAATTTAGTTGAGGTTTATGCAAAGGTCTTAATATGCTCACAAAGGTGTGTGTAGTGATTTAGAGTAGATAAAACCCAGACATTTCACACAGAGGAGGAACCCACATATATATTTATAGTGAGGTCATAGAACCACAAGCTGTTTTTAGAAGTAAGAGCCATCAGGGAAGATTTAGGTTTAAGTTTTTCTAAAGAAAGGAGAATATGAGCTAGATGACCTTTAGTAATCTCCAGCAGCTATGTAAGTCTGTGACATTTCCTTTAGCTCTCTAAATTACACCCTATTAGTATGATATTATATAAATTTTCTAGTGCATATAAAAAATAGAGTCTTTATTAAATTCCTGAGAATTTTTTGTATTCAAATAATATTATAATATTAATTTTAGCTATTCCATATTAATTTTTCAATTGATTAAATAATGATGATGATGATGATGATGATGATAAGAAGAAGAAGAAGGAGGAGGAGGAGGAGGAGGAGGAGGAGGAGGAGGAGAAGAAGAAGAAGAAGAGGAAGAAGAAAAAAAAGAAGGTAGTATTGAGGATTGCCCCTTCATTGAACTCTTTATAAGAATTTCAAATTGTCCAAAAATAAATATTAAAAGTCTATAACACATAAACTAAATGCCCTGAAGTCTATGGTAATGAATATTCCAATGAGTATAATACATTTTGTGGCTGGGAAGTGAGTCTTCAGACATCCTTCATGTACTAAATGAAGACAAAATTTTAGTTTGCATGATTTTACCCCAAAGTTTCAGAACTTTTTTGTCATATACTACTTCTACCTCTATTGATAGTCATGTAAGTTTTATTCTTTAGCTTAATGATGTAATAGATTACATAAGCTGATTTTCAGATGATGAATGAGCCTTGCACAACTGAGGAGTAATTATTTTTAAAAAGTAGTGGATTCAATTTGTAACACTTTGTTCAGTAAATTTACATATATATTCATGAAATTTTTGGAATAGTTATCTTTCCTGTAATGATTTTGTCTAGTTTTGATGTTAGGTTCAATGCAGACTTATGGAATGACTTAGGTAATATTCTGTTTTCAATTTATGGAAAGTGATTAGACAGAAGTAAGTATTTTTTTTCCTTAAATTTTTGGTAATATTTACCACTGAAATCATCTGGGCATAGTGCTTCCTGTATTGGTAAGTTATCAATTATTGATTTAATTCTTTTAATAGATATATATCTAATCATTTATCCAATTATTTCTTCTGTGAGCTTTAGCAGGTTGTGTCCTTCAAAGATTTGATCCATTTCATTCAGAGTACTCTTGAGCAATGAGTGATTAATATTTTTATTATCATTTTGATGTCCATGGGATCCAGAGTTAGATACACTCTTTTCTTTTTCATATTAATTATTTTGTTTCCTTTTTTCTTTCTCAGTTAGTCTGGGCAGAGAATTTATTAAACTTTTAAAAGAGTCACTTTTTATTTTGTTGATCATTTTTCTTTTAATTTTCTACTTTTAATTTCATGGATTTTATTCCAATATTTATTATTTCTTTTCTTTTGTTTGCTTTGGATTTAATGTGCCTTTTTTCTAGTTTCTTAAGGTGTAAGATTAATTTTAAAAATTATTTTTGGTTGATATATAAAAACATAAATTGTTAATATTATACTATGTGTAGTATAAGGTTTAAATCAAGATAAACATACTGTCAAATATTTATTATTTATTTATAGTGATGATATTCAAAATTCATCTACCTTTTTAAAGTGTATAGTACATACAATAAATTATTGTTATCAATAATCAACTTTATTGTGCAAAAACACTTCAGAATGTTTTATTCCTTCCTAATAGCAGTGTCCATCTCATTCCACCATCATTTTACCCCCTGCCCACTTACTTCACCTCCCAATCCTTTGCCCTATCTACAATTCATCGAATCCTTCCATGCTTCCCCTCCCAACCCCACTCTGAGTCAGCCTCCTTATCAGAGAAAACATTTGGCATTTGGTCTTTAGAGATTAGCTTACTTAGCATTATATACTCCAACTCCATTCATTTACCTGCAAATGCCCTGATTTTATTCTCTTTCATTGCTGAGTAATATTCCATTGTGTGTGTGTGTGTGTGTGTGTGTGTGTGTGTGTGTATGTGTGTGTGTCATATAGAAATGTAGAAGTCTTATTAAGAAAGTTGGGGCCTAATACAACATGATGGAAATTTGGGCCTACTTTTTCTTATAATAGGCACAATGTCTCTGGTTTAATTCCTGGGTTTTTGATCCATATTGAGTTGAGTTTTGTGCCTGGTGAGAGAGAGGGGTTTAATTTTATTTTATTGCATATGGATTTCCAGTTTTCTCAGCACCATTTATTGAAGAGACTGTCTTTTCTCCAATGTATGGTTTTGGTGCCTTTATCTAATATGAGATAATTGTAATTATGTGGGTTAGTTTCTGTGTCCTCTATTCTGTACCAATTGTCTACCATACAATTTTGGTGCCAATACCATGCTGTTTTTATTTCTATTGCTTTGCAGTATAGTTTAAGGTCTGGTATGGTGATGCCATTTTCTTCACTCTTCTTGATAAGGATTACTTTAGCTATTCTGGTCTCTTATTTTTCCAGATGAATTTCATGATTGCTTTTTCTATTTCTTTTAGGAATATCATTGAAGTTTTTATTGGAGTTCCATTAAATTTGTATAGGACTATTGGCAATATGGTAATTTTGACAATGTTAATTGTGCCAATCCAAGAACAAGGGAGACTTTTCCATATTCTAAGGTCTTCTTTAATTTCTTTGTTAAGCATTCTGTAGTTTTCATTGTAGAGGTCTTTCACATCTTTTCTTGATTCCCATTTTTTTTGAGGCTATTATAAATGGAGTGGTTTTCCTTGTTTCCCTTTCAGAGGATTTGTCACTGATATACAGAAATGCCTTTGATTTATGGGTGTTGATTTTGTAGCCTGCTACTTGCTGAATTCATTTACTAGTTCTAGAAGTTTTCTGGTGGAATTTTTTGGGTCTTCTAGGTAAAGAATCATATCATTGGCAAATAGTGCTAATTTGAGTTCTTTTTTTATCCATATCCTTTAATTTCTTTTGTTTGTCTTATTGCTCTGGCCAGTGTTTCAAGAACTATGTTAAATAGAATTGGTGAAAGAGGGCATCTCTGTCTTGCTCCAGTTTTTAGCAAGAATGCTTTCAAATTTTCTCCATTTAGAATGATGTTGGCCTGGGGCTTAGCATAGTTAGCTTTTATGATGTTGAGATATGTTCCTGTTATCCCTAATTTTTCTAGTGTTTTGAACATAAATGGATGCTCTATTTTGTCAAATTCTTTTTCTGCATCTATGGAAATGATTATATAATTATTATCTTTAAGTCTATTGATGTGATGAATTACATTTAATGATATCCATATTATGAACCAACCTTGCATCACTGGGATGAACACCACTTGATTGGGGTGCATTATATTTTTGATATGTTTTTATATTTTATTCTCCAGAATTTTATTGAGAATTTTTGCATCTATGTTCATTAGTGATATTGGTATGAAGTTTTCTTTCTTTGATGTGTTTTTCCTGGTTTGGGGATCAGGGTGATATTGGCCTCATAGAATGAGTTTGGGAGTGCTCCCTCTTTTTCTCTTTCCTGAAATAATTTGTAGATTATAGGCATTAGTTCTTCTTCATAGGCTTTGTAGAACTCAGTTGTGTATCTATCTGATTCTGAAATTTCCTTGGTTGGTAGGTTTCTTCTAATTTCTTGCTTGAAATTCATCAGTTTAAATTGTGTATATCATTGTGATTCAATTTGGGAAACTCATATGTCTTTAGAAATTTGTTAATGCCTTCAATATTTTCTATTTTCTTAGAGTGTAAGTTTTCAAAATAATTTCTAATTATCTTCTGTATTTCTGTAGTGTCAGTGTGATATTTCCTTTTTCATCATGTATGTTAGTGATTTCAGTTTTCTCTCCCTTCTCTTTCTTAGCATGGCTAAGGGTTTATCAATTTTATTTATATATTCCAAGAACCAACTTTTGTCAATTTTTAAAAATTATTCCTTTTGTTTCAATTTCATTGATTTCAGCTCTGATTTTAATTACTTCTGTCTTCTGCTTCTTTTGGTGTTTTTTCTTCTTTTACTAGGGCTTTGATATGTATTGTTAGGTCATTTATTTGTTGACTTTTTCTTCTTTTAAGCAATGAACTCCATGCAGTATACTTTCCTCTTTGTGTCCCAAAGATTTCAATATGCTGTATCAGTGTTCTCATTTACCTCTAAGAATGTCTTCTGCAACCCATTGTTCATTCAGTAGCATATTGTTTAGTCTCCAGGTGTTGGAGTATATTTTATTTTTTATTTTATCATTGATTTCTAATTTCATTCTATTGTGATCTAATAGAACACAGGGTAGTATCTCTACTTTATTGTATTTGTTAAGAGTTGCTTTGTGACCTAATATATGATCTATTTTAGAGAAGGATCCACGTGCTTCTGAGAAAAAGTATATTTGCTTCTTGAAGGGCGAAATATTCTATATTTGTCAATTAAGTCTAAGTTATTTTGTATTATTGAGTTCTGTACTTTTTTTGTTCAACTTTTGTTTGGAAGGTCTACCAGTGGTGAAAGAGTTTGGTTAAACTTGTCTATAATTATTGTGTTGTGGTCAATTTGACTCTCGAACTTAAGAATAGCTTGTTTTATGAACATAGATGCTTTATTGTTTTGGGCATATATATTTGTAATTGTTATATCTTGTTGGTGTATGTTTTCCTTGAGCAGTATGAAATGTCCTTCTTTATCCCGTTTTGTAAACTTTAGCTTGAAGTCTACTTCATGTGATACAAGGATGGAAACCCCTGCTTACTTCCACAGTCCTTGTGAGTGGTATGATTTTTCCCACTCTTTCACCTTCAGTCTGTGTATGTCTTTTCCTATGAGATGAATCTCTTGGAGGCAGTATATTGTTGGGTCTTTTTCATTGATTCAATAAGGTAAGCTATGTCTTTTGATTGGTGAGTTTAGGACATTAAAATTCAGGTTTAATATTGAGGCATGATTTGTATTCCAAGCCATTTTTGTTCATTTGTGATATTTAACTTGACTTGGTTTTTTCTTTGATTAGCGTTTCCTTCAATTTAATACCTGCCTCTACTGATTTTTGTTGTTTTTTATTTCCTCCTTGTAGAATATTTTGCCAAGAATGTTCCATAGTACAGGTTTCCAAGCTGTTATATTTTTTTTACTTTTGTTTATCATGGGAGGTTTTTACTTTATCATCAAATCTAAATCTTAATTTTACTGTGTACAAAATTCTTGGTGGCATCCATTTTCTTTTAGAGCTTGATTTATGTTGTTGTAGGATCTTTTAGTGTTCAGAATCTGGGTTGAAAAATCTGCATATAACCTAATTGGTTTCTCCCTATATGTAATCCGATTCCTTTCTCTCATGGCTTTTAATATTCTTTCCTTATTCTGTTTGTTAGGCATTTTCATTATAATGTGACTTGGTGTGGATCTGCTGTGATTTTGTACATTTGGTGTCCTGTAAACCTCTTGAATTTGGATTTATAATTCATTCTTCATATTTGGAAAATTTTCTGATACTATTTCATTGAATAGATTGCTTATTCCTTTGGTTTGGATCTCTTTGCCTTCCTCTATCCCAATAATTCTTAAATTTGGTCTTTTTATGCTATTCTTATTTCTCAAATGTTCTGCTCATTGTTTTTTACCATTTTCTCTGTGTGGTCTACATTATTTTCAAGATTATATAGTTTGTCTTCATTGTCTGAGGTCCTGTCTTCCAAGGGGTCTAATTTGTCAGTGATGCTTTCAATTAAGCTTTTAATTTGGTTTATTGTTTCTCTCACTTTAAGGATTTCTATTTGGTTTTTCTTTGGAACTTCTATCTCCCTATTGAAGTAATCTTTTGCTTCCTGTGTTTGCCTATGTATCTCTTTGTCTAAATGATCTTTTACTACCTGTATTTGCTCTCTTATATCATCCTTTAATTCACAAAACACTTTAATTATGTACATCCTAAACTCCTTCTCTGTAATTTTATCTGCTGTGCTGGCCATGGATTCTAATAATGTGGTATCTTGATTTATTTGTCACTCTTTCTTCCCTTGTCTTTTCATGTTGATCATGTGTCTTTCTTTCTAGCTTTGTGTATCTGAGGCATTACAGTTTTTATCCTATAGGCTTTAGTGCTCTATAGGGTTCCAATACCTCATTTTTGAGGGGAAGGACAATGTTAACAGATCCCAATATAAACAAAATACTACCTAAAAACAAATAGTTGTTATCGAGACTTTTATAGTTTGTCACAATGTACAGAAATGATGAATTCAGTTATATCTACAATATAATGAGTAGGTTTGTAAAGTTGTTTACAGTTTCTGATGGTGGACAAATAAGCAGGGTGGGGTGTAAGAAGATATGCTAAGGAGGTATAAGATGAGGGTATAGAGTTATTATATCATAGAAAGTATGAAAGAAATCTAAAGAAGAAGATTAGTAGCAGGAGAATAGAGAGGTAGTAATTTTGGATAGACAAGTAAAAGGGAAGACAGTAGAAGAGTACATAAGACACATATATTAAAAAAATAAAATTTTTTAAATAGTAAAAATTGGAGAGAGACAAAAAAAGAAAAAAAAAGAATACACAATTCAACTGTGATATATTATCAGTTGTCTCAGTCCTCAAAGTACTTGATTTCACATATGTTGAGGATGTGAGAGTGGGAAAACAGAGGGAGAAGAAAGAAAAAAATCTTGAAGGAAGAAACAAGGGTGGATTTGTTTGGAGATCAGTATCTTTTCTGCTTCCCTTCTCATCCAATGGTGGGGTTGTCTGTTCTCAGTTGGTATCTCTGCCCTCAAGATGGGTAGGGGCTCAGAAGTTCACTGTCTGTAGAAGTTCACATAAAAGCAGCTTATTTCTTTCATTGTTTTGGGCAAATTAACCCTTCAAGGACAATACCTGAGGAGGGAGAGCTTCTTCTCCCCTTCTTCCCCACCCACCCCCCACCAGCTATTACCATGTGGCCCAGTTGATAATTTATCTTAAAAATGTAGACATCTCTGTTAAGCCTCAGCTCAAGGCCAGAGCCCTTGTTTGCACATTTCTACAAACTACTATACTGGATATGTTTGTGAAAAACTAGTAAGGGGGTGTCCAGCCACTGGAATGCTGGTATCTTCTTCCAATGGCCAAGTAAAACAGGGCAACAAGAAAATAGGAAGTTTATCTACATTGAAATCTTTTGCAGAGACTCTTTTGCTGACAATCCTAAAATCAGCCATGATGAAGATTTCTGGAGAAGCCCAGTTAAGACTTTTCTGTGGAGAAAGGGGGTGCCACTTCAAGGGTACCTGGCTATCAGGTGTTCCAAACTTGTAGTTGCTCCGAATAAAGATGCTGAAGGAGGTGACCCAAGATGAAGGCTGCTGCGTTTAGCAATGTGGTGTCTAGTCAGGTGGGAAGAACTGGGCAATGGCATTATGCTATGTGTTAAGAGATGAGCTCTGTGTTGTGGTGTGTTGTACAGTGGTGTGGTTGTCAGCTTTGTTCAGAATCTGTGATGTCCCCAGCTGCAGGCAGGATACCAGGAGTAGGGGACTATGGCAGTAGCTGCCAGTCACCCGATGGAGGAAACCAGGAATTCCTCATGTTAATAGATGGGGGTCCACATGGCAGTGGGGTCAGGTGTTTCTGTGTGTAGGTAGCTGCAGAGTGTCCTTTGTGGGAGCAGTGTCTAGGAATTTTGCACAGGTGCTGATGCTGGTGGTCCTGCTAAGGCCCCTGTGAGACCTTGTGGGTGAGTAGTTGTGAGCTTGGAATCCTTTTCTAACGCTGAGGCCCAGGGCATATGTGTCATGAGGGCCATGATTACTGTGTGGGATCAGCTGTGCAGGGATCCTCTATCACTCTCAGCAAAGCAGTATTCCCACTAGTTGAGACCCAGGTCACAGAGTGACAAAGAATGCTGCCTCACTTTAGCCCGCCATCTTGGAACCCCACCATGTTTTCTTAATTCATTCCTCAATTGATGAAAGCTGATGAGTATATGTTTTTCCTATAGTTGGCTATTGTGAATAGTGCTGAAATGAACAATGGAGTTCAGATGTCTCTTCTATATAAACATTTCATTTCTTTTAGATATATACATAGTAGTGGGATTGCTGAATCATATGTTGATTGTATTCTTAATTGGGGGAGGGGTTCGTATTCTTTTTTTTTTTTCTTTTGGCCCTGGGGATTGAATACAGGGCCACTTAATTACTGAACAACTTGCAGACTCCTTTCTGATATTTTATTTAGAGACAGTATGACATTGATTGCTTAGAGCCTCACCAAATTGCTGAGACTGGCTTTGAACTTGTGTTCCTCCTCCCACAGCCTCACAAGACTCTGGGTTTACAGGCATGCACCACTGCGCTGGGCTCATACTATTTCCATAATATGCTTTGGTTGCTACTCAAAGTGTGCAAAGAGTTTATTTTCTCCAAATCTTTGCTAGCATTATCTTTATCCTTTGTGATAATAACAATTTCTTAGTGTGTTAAGAATATATCTCACTGAGTATTTCATTCACATTCCAAGATCATTAGTGATATGCATCTTTTTTTATTATTAATATTTATTTTTCAGTTTTCGGTGGACACAACATGTTTGTTTGTATGTGGTGCTGAGGATCGAACCCGGGCCGCCCGCATGGCAGGCGAGCGCGCTACCGCTTGAGCCACATCCCCAGCCCGATATGCATCTTTTAATATATTATTGATCATTTGTATATCATCTTTTAAGAAATATCTATTTTGTCCATTTTTCATTTTGAATTAGGTTACTTGATTTTTGTTTTGGTGTTATGTTTTGGGGGTTTCTTTTATATTCTATATATTAAACGCTTACCAGATGTGTATTTTTATTACAGTTTTTTCCATAATTTAGGTTAACTCTTCAGGCTTATGATTGTTCTCTTTGCTGTACAGAAGTTTTGTGGTTAGATGTAGACAATCTGTGTATTTTTGTATTAATGTTTCCAATGATTTGGAGGTGTTATACAAAATCTCCTTGCCCATTGCAGTTTCCTGAAACTTTTCCCTTGTGTATTATTTTAGTAAGTTTCATACACTTAGCCTTTTTTTAATTATTAATTTTTCCCCTTTTTATTGGTGCCTTATAATTGTACATAACAATGGGATTTGTTGTAGTATATTCATATGTGCACAAAATAAAACAGTAAAATTTGATCAATTTCACTCCTCAGCACCTCCCTTTTCTCTCCCCTCCCTCCCTCTGATACCCATCTTCTATTCTACTGGTCTCCTTTCTATGTTTTTTAAAATTTGTTCTAATCAGTTATTTGTGATAGTAGAATACACTTTATACATTTTACACAAATGGAGCACAACATCTCTTTCCTTTGGCTGCACATGGTGCAGAGTCATACCAGTAGGGTATGGTTTATCTATATATAGGGTAATAAAGTCTCATTTTACCATCCTTCCCATTCCTACAGCCCCAAATCTCCCCTCACTCCCCTCTGCAAAATTCAAAGTTCCTTCATTCCTCACCCCCCCACCCCACCCTCACCACTATGTATTAGCATCCCCTTACCAGAGAAAACATTTGGCCTTTGTTTTTTGGGGATTGGCTTACTTCACTTAGTATGATGTTCTCCAGTTCCATCCATTTACCTGTAAATGCCAAAATTTCATTCTTTTTCAATGCTGAGTAATATTCAATTGTGTATATGAACCACATTTTTCTTTACTTACTCATCTGTTGCAGTTCATCTAAGTTGGTTCCACAGTTTATCTATTGTGAATTGAACTGGCATAAACATTGATGTGGATGAGTCACTTTAGTATGCCGATTTTAACTACTTTGAACTTATATTGAGCAGTGGTATAACAATGTCAAATGGTGGTTCCATTCCTAGTTTTTTGAAGAATGTTCACATTGCTTTCCAGAGGGGTTGTATCAATTTGTAAGTCCATCAGCAATGTATTTGTGTACCCTTTTCCATGCATCCTCACTAACAGTTATTGTTGTTTGTGTTCTTGATAATTGCCATTCTGACTATAGTGAGATATATCAAAAAATGTTTAATATCTCTAAAATTAAAGAAATATAAATTAAAACTTCTCTGATCTTTATTACTTCTTTCCTTGTACTATTTTTCATTTTAGTTTGTTCTTGTTTGTCTAGTTACTTGAAATGCAGCAATAATTTTTTTGAGAATTTTAAAAAATGCTATGTGTAATTTTATTACTATAAACGTTGCTATATGTAATGCTTTTGCTATACACCATGAGTTTGATACATTTGTGTCTCTGTTTTCACTTTAGAAATTTTTAATTTCCTTTTTAACTAATTCTGTGTTCAAAAGTAAGTTGTTTCAAATATTGCTTCTACTCCTTTGTTTCTTCTCCTCCTGGCAATCTAATCACGTATAAACTTGCAATTATATGTAATTGTAAGTTTTGTAATATTCCCTCCATGTGTATGTGCGTGCGTGGGTGTGTGTGTTTGTGTGTGTGTGTGTGTGTTTGCAGATTGTTTTTCATTTGACTGTTTTTTGTTCTTCAGTTTGGGAACTTTCTCTATTGATATCTACTTGGTCAAAAGTTTTCTTTTGTTTATTTGTTTTTTTCCTTCAGTCACATCCAGTCTACTAATAAGTGAATCAAATTAAATCTTTATTTTGAAATGTTTTGATCTCTAGCACATCTTCATTAATCTTTCTTAGGATATCAATATATCTGCATATGTTATACATTAGGTCTATTTATACACAGAGTTTGACTCAACATCATTTTTTGACAACAGATTTTCAACATATTTACCCTTTTCTTTAAAAGTCTTAGCATAATATTCTTTAAGTTGCCTTTAAATTCCTGTACTATTATTGTTGGTCCCTGCCATATCTGACATTGGTTCTGATGTTTGCTTAGTATCTGAAAACTGATATTTTGCCACTCGGTACGACTTGAAATTTTCAGTTGAAACCAGATGTACTAGGTGAAATGAACTCCAATGTCTTTAGTGGTGTCATGGTAAGATGTGGGAGTCTGTAAACATTTATAGCCTAAGATAATGTTTCAGTCTTTTGGTGTCCTCTGTCCCTAGTCTTTGAACTTCTCAGGCTGTTTTAGCATTAGGTTGGAACAGATGGATAAAGAGACTAAAGTTGTGTATTATTCATCCTCCATGGAACTTAGGCCAATAAAACTCAACTGGGTAAGGCTTTAGTATGACATCTCCTGTGGGATGGTCTTGGTAAGAATGGGATGTTCTAGATCATTTTAAAATGCTACTTTTCTATTATAGTATCTGTGAGGATCAAGCTGTTCCTGGAGGTAAAAACTACTAACATGGGAGAAACCATTCCGAAATATTTTTCCTTGGGTTTTTAGCTTTCAGGTTCATCCTTACTGGTCCTCTAGCAATTCATCAGTCACAGTTTTGCTTTTCTTACCCTGGCACTTCTTGTAGATGTTTTTCCCCAAGGGTTTCTGCTATGGTAAGCTGTGGTTTTCTGTAATTGCTTATTTGTCCTCCAACTTATGTGACAGCAGTTTGCCCCTTGATCTCATTTCTCTGATAGACCTAAGAAGACTTGATTTTTTCCGTTAGTTCAGCATCTTAGGAGGGTGAATGTCAAGCTCCTTAATACTGGTCTGGAAACCAGAAGTTAATTAAGTTTAATTCTGAAAAGGAAAAAGAAAATCCTGTTTCTTGCTTGGAATTCATGTGCGAAACACGTAACAAACTTTTATTTTAAATTAATATTTTTTATTATAATTATATCTAAAGTCTATGCTTAAGCTTGGAATTAAGAGTTTTTCCCAAAGGAAACAAACAATATTCTTTTTGAGCTATATAGAATAAAAACATATTTTCAATCGTATTACCTTAAAATGTTTGAGTCATTCTTGAGGAGAAATTCTAGTTACTGTATTTATAGTTTTGATAGTTAAATGATATCATAAACCAACATTCATCTTCATATTTCAATGGCAGATGCAAGACTATTTATGTACACAGAGTTTGGCTCAACATTATTTTTGACAACACATTTGCAAAAACCAACCCAAAATATTTATCCTGAGAAGAAAACTGAAAATAGCAAATATACTTAAATCATAAGAGCTGGAAAACATATATATTTGTTATGCTTTAATTTTTTTTTTATGCAACTAGATAAAAAAGTACCAGGACTTTAAAGGATGAAGTAAAAAGTACTAAATTTTGAAGAATAGTTTTACTTTTTACTTACTTCATGTCTTTGATATAATAAACTTATATTGAATTCCAACAATTTCAGTGATTAATATCAACAACTTTTAATTTTTAATTTAGAAAAACTTAAAACACAATTAAAAAATATAACTGTAGCTATTTCTCCCCTTCCACATGTAAGCATAGGTAAAAAAAAAAAAAAAAAAAAAAAAAAAAAATATATATATATATATATATATATATATATATATATATATAATAATAATTTAGGGATGTTACTCTCTATTAATCTACTTCCAAATTAAAACAACAATGAAAGAAATAATTTACAAATATAATTCAGCCTTTGGATGTATCCTACAATTTCATTCTAGAACAATTATTTTTTTCTATTCTATTTCAAAATCTATACTAAAAAATTCTTTGGCAACATTTTGAGTTGGTAGTTTTACCCACGCTTGCAGCTAAGGTCCTGAAAAATGAGATAAGGTATATGCCAGCATGAGTCACTGTTATGACTAAGATGTAAGGCTATCTATGTCAACAATATTTAATTATTCTGTGGAAATTTTGCCAGGTAAATATGATTATTAAACAACAACAAAAAAAAAACAGGAAGCTTGTGTCTATAAATTCTGCTGCCCCAATTAAACTGGGCAAATAACTTGGCTTATCTTTGCAAACAGTCCTCCTATTGGAACAACAGCTGCTCAACTGAAAAAAACCACTGGCTCACTATTTAGCTTCCTTCAGGGTAATCACCAATACATAGCTATCACATCAGAATTTTTCCCAGTTTCATCTGCTTTTCAGCCTGAAAATTTTATCTTCAGCCTGTTTGGCCAGAACCCAACCTCTCTGAATTCTCCTACTTCGCTCCCTGCCATTCAAGTGCTACAAATATTGGGCTGAGGTCTTGTTCTCCTCTGTTGCAGTAAGTTTAGTAAATTCAGGTTGAGGTTTTTCTGGTCATTTTTGTAGGCAAATCAACAGTTGACAATGTTTTTCCTGGTGAAGTAAATTATTTTTCTTTTTGATGGACTATTTCCCAAAATATTCTATCATAAGCTGACTTACTATACTTTTACAAATCAGCTTTACTGTTACTAAAATGAGACCTTATTTTGCTAACCTAAGCAGTTTTTCAAGTTTATGCATTTTACCCTAGATTTCATCTTTCCAAGTAAGATTTATTATGGTGGACTATGGCTCTAACAGATAATGATAAGAACAAATTCTTCATTAAGCAAAATATTGTTTTCATATATAAGGAAATTGACTAGCAAAGACTAATTAGCTCAACAAGTCACTTAGAGTCTCAATGTTTTCTAATTCTAATTCAATATTTTTCAATAAACTTAAGGGGAATTGTTTTCAACTTTTATCCAGGTTGAAGTCCCCTAAAACAGTGAGATATACTATAAATAAATAAATCTTTTTGGCTTATTTCCCTATTGGCTCAAGTTATGTAAATAATGAGATAATTGAGTGGTATCAGTACCTATACAAAGAGGATTATAATTTGTAGTTTTACTTTTTTAATTTTTTGCAATGATGGAAGTTGAATCCAGGGTCTTGTGCATGCTATTAAATTGCAGGTTATTTTTATTGGTGATTTTATACCTCTTTGTATATTTATTTTTCTATTGTATTTTACATTTAAAACTTTCTGTTCATTGCTATTTTTTCTACAGTGATATTTCATTTTTCATCCTCCCATTGTTTTCTATGTATTAAAATGATATATTCCTATTCTTTTTAATAATATATTATATTATATGATATTCAGAGTATTTATATGTCATGGATAATTTTAGCTTATACTTATATTTTACTTTTCAAAAATTTAGGACAGTATTTACAGTTGTACACTAAAATCAAAATTCATACAAATGTTTTGGATGAGGATCCTATTACAGAAACAAGGAATTGAAGACATTGTGTGCACGAATGAATAATTGTGAACCTACATCAATCTAGAAAATAAAATGATAAGTGTGATGATTTGAAAAAAATACCTAAAATATAAAAATACATATAAATTGTGCATATCTAGAAACTAGATTTGATTGAAATAGTTTGTCTATGCTTCTAGTACTTCTAGGAAACATAGGCTTAAGAAAATGCCTTATAAGAAATTAATCAAACCATTTGAAATATCAAGGAGTATTATTGTATATAGAGAAAAATCAGGTGAGATATAAACCACAGAAAATTCCTTAATCCAGTGGTAATATCATTGCAATAACATCATTGGAAATGCTTATTTAAAAAGTATGAATGACATAACAGAATAATAATTCAAAATATTAGACTAAGCATGCTGCTTTGTTTAATTTAGCACAAAAAAAATTTACACTCAAGCTATTTTAGGTTAAACTTATTTGTTACAATAGACTGAAAACATGCATTGAGAAGTAGTGAGGGTACACTGATTATAGAGTTGACTGTTAATAAGTGAATAAAATATGTGTCAGCACACATAATATCACTTAATAAGAAAGAATAAAAAATGGGAACAATATTCACCCCTAATGTTGATTGCGTGTAATAGAAGATGGTGAGAAGACCTCTGGTCCACCAATCATTGCAACTCACTTTAAATTGTCTCCATAGACTCTGAGAGACTTCTCCAATAAAGAGAAGCCTAGGTTCTTTCAATGCTGAGTGCTGCTATGAAGGAGTAAATGGGATCACACCAGTTTCTGAAATGAGAAATATGTGTCTGTGTGTATTTTCTAGAAAACAGATTTGATTTGAATAGTTTGTCTATTCGTCTAGTACTGCTAGCAAAAATAGGCTATACACATATACACATATACACACACACATATATAATTTTATAATGTGACATATATATATAGGCTCTCTCTCTCTCTCTCTCTCTATATATATATATATATATATGATTTTTATAAAGTGACAAAGTCAATACAAATATTTCTGATTTGAAATAATCTCCATAGGAAGTCTTGTTAACATACCTTGGTTCTTCAATAGCTAGAAACAGAGCATTACATTCTTTACTTAGCATTTAGGATGATATATTGATTCCTTAAAGTGGTCTAATAGATAAGAGATGATTTTTTAACATTTGATCTTTTAAATTTTTTCACTAAATAAGGTTGCATTATTGTGCATCTTTAAAAACTTATCCAAGTTCTTTCTCAGCATAGATAGGGACACTTTGTAGAGCCTTAATGTAATATTAGAATAGATGCAGAATACTGGCTGCAGTACAGTAAATGACTATTGGCTGGAGTGCAGTAAATGACCTTTAGTGACAAATAGTTCTTTTAACGTTTACTGAGAATTCACTCCAAATATCCACTTAACTATAGAAGTTCAAAATATACTGATTTGGCACCAATAGATAGCAGCATCCACTTTTGTTTCATCACACTTGTGTTCAAATAGGCCATTATAAAAATATTGTGTCCTTGTGTGGAATGAAGGCTATTGGATCAGTATAACATGTATTTTGGGTTCAGAATTTGTTTATCTTCTGCTTTTTAATCATTGTGTTTTTAAACATAAATTCAAGATTAACATTATAAAAGCTAGAAGTAATTTTCTTCATCATGGCCATAACTACTATTGCCATGCCCACAGTTTGGATGATTTGATGATCTCCATCCTGAGTTCCAAAATAGACTACCTCATTTACTAGAACAAACCAAAGAAAGAGGTATTGTTGCTATGCCTGTTTTTAAAAGGAAAATTCTGAATTTTTAAGTTAATCAAGTCTCAGAGCAAACAAGATAATTAGGTCAGATGACATAACTTTGGGGGAATAAGCTTTAATAATATATGACTATGCAACACAGTTTCATTAATTGTCATATTCAGAAAGCAGATATTTTCTTATATTGACTTGTTTTAACTTGCCATTTCTACCTAATTTTATTTTACTCATATTAAATGTTAAGAATTAATATGCATTTATCTTAGATTTCTGAAACAGATTTCTTATGTTTTCTCTAATTGAACCTTTTTATTTTTATGCTAAGGGTATTTATAGAAGATTCATGTTTCCTTAGAAAATTTATAGGGATACGACTCATAAATATTTCTTTCAGGTAGATCAATAACATTTTGCAAAAGCTAGAATCCATGTATATTTTATTTTAAAACTTATAATATTCTCAGATCTTAAAAAGAATTCCAAGATGATCTAGAAATCTCCTTGCACACCAAACCTTCTGACAGAAACACTGATTTAATCATTTCAATGGGACACAGTGGGCGTGTTTAGAGGTCACTTAAAAATAACCTATTTTCTTTATCACCTCTCATCTTGCTCTGTACAAATTATTGCTCTTTGCAACTCCATGAAATATCAGACTAATCTCCAAACTCCACTAATGCCTTTGGGTTGCTCACCCCTCCAGAAAAATAAAACAAAGTGAAAACAACATTAAAGATTAACCGTTCACAAAGAAATGCTCATGTTTTAACTTCTGTACTCAAAAACTTCCTACCCAAACTGATTGGGGGAAAAAAAAAAACAGGTACAAGAAACTGTATCATAAAAAATAATAGTCATTATATCTGTAATGCTTGTTCAGTCCTGTGAGAGATGGTGAAAGCCAAAAGCTGATACCATCTTTCACAACGAGAATTTTAAAGATGGATTATAATCATTTTAATATGTATTTTGCTATTTTGAGTAAATAACTTTGAAATTGCACACTATAATATTCTAAAAATATCTTCTAAAAATTCTAAAAATATCTTCTTAAGAACATAGTCTTCTTAGCTGGTTTACAAGAACTTTTTTTTTGTTTTGTTTTTGGTCTGGATATTGTCTGAGGTCCTATGCTGGTTTAACACAGTGCTTTGTAAATCCTCAAGCACACAGTCCACAACATGTCGTGCCCACTATGGGAAGGGGAACAGTTTTAAAGCTCACCTGGCATAGCTAGGCTCTGTGAGAAAAGACTTGCCAAGAATTATGGAGGGACCAGTTTGGAGAATGCAGCATCCACACAAAAGTGGCAAAGAATTTTCCTCTCCTTGTAGTAAGTGAGTGTGCTCCAATGGGACCACTTGCAGATTTTTCCCTCAATTGTATATGAAATGAAGTATTCATTTGAAATATCTAACAGCATGGCTAGCTGTGAGACTGAGATACATAACCACATTTTTGAAGCAATGGTGTCTCCACTGATGATGGAGAAAAGCCTGTGCCTCTGGAAATAGTATGAACCCAAAATGTCATCTCAAAAGTGATAATCCCCAAATAATAGAATACCACTGTTAACACTGGCTGAGGACACCACAAAAAGATAAATGGAAGAAATGCATTGATTACTTCAAGGGAAATATTAACAGATACACTAGCAGACCTTTGAAAATGAAACTGTGAAGAGGCTCTGGAGCTGTGCATGGGGAAGGGAAAATTTCAACATGAGACAGTAGCTCAGGAGGGTTGCATGCATCTTAATGGGACTTTCAGGGGCTTGGTGTTTATATAATATTAGGAACCACCTTTAAAGAATAACTTACCAAATCCTCAATAAAATTTAAGGATTATATGAATATCTGTTTAGAATAAGTTTTAAAAATCTCTTATAAATTGGAGTTTTACAAATTTACATTTTATCATTCAGTAAAGTGTAATTTTAAAAAGATGACCAGGGAATCTCTACAAGAACCAGTGTTTTTAAATTTATGGCCCAACATGGTGGCCCACACCTACAATCCCAATGACTCCTGAGGTTAAGGAGAATAGAAACTTCAAAACCAGCCTCAGCAACTTAGTGAGGTCCTAAAAATCTTAGTGAGACCCTGTCTCAGAATACAACATTAAAAAAAAAAAAAAAAAAGGCTGGGGATGTGGCTCAGTTAATAATAAATAAAAGACACAAAGACAGTTAAGTGCCCCTGGGTTCAATTCCTAGTACAACAACAACAACAACAAAAATTACATGAATCTGTATAATAAAATACCATTTTGGTTAAAAAAAATTCGCTATATTCTAAGCTACTTTTTTAAGGAATCCCCATACTTCTTTCTAGAGTGGTTATACCAGAAGACTTGTGGAGCTTATAAATGAGTCCAGCAAAGTAGCAGGATACAAGATCAACACCCACAAATCAATAACTTTTCTGGATGCCAATAGCGAACCATCCAAGAAGGAAATGAGGAAAACCATCCATTCCCAATAATCTCAAAACCAAAACAAACAAACAACAACAACAACAAAATTACAAACACAAAAAGAAAAACCTTGGGAATGAATCTAATCAACAAGGAAACACAAGAGCTCTACAATAGAAATTGTAGGCCACTGAAGAATGAAACTGGAAAAACACCTTAGAAGATGAAAAAACGTCCTGTGTTCTTGGATAGGCAGAATCAATATAGTCAAAGTGGTCACACTAGCAAAGGCAATACTCAGATTCAATGCAATCCCTATCAAAATATCAATCGCATTCTTCACAATATTAGAAAAAAATGAGTCTTAAATTCATTTTGAAGAATAAAAGACTCAAAATAGTCAAAGCAATACTAAACAAGAAAAATGGATTTATATATATAAATATATAAATATATATAAATACAGGGAACTTCATCTTTACACATAGGTTAAAAGAACCAATAAAATATAAACAAACAGACAAACAAAATGAAATCTAGTAGAGAAAGAAAGAGAGAGGTGGCAGAAGATGGGAGGAAAAAAGAGGAAGGACAAGGGGGTGATCATGAATTGAAATTAAATTCTACACATGTATGAGGAGGCATCACAGTACCTGATTTGAAATTGTACTACAGAGCCCTAGTAACAAAACAGCATGGTATTTTCATCAAAATGGACATGAAGACCAAAGGAAGAGAATAAAAGACATAAAGACAATTCCAAATGTCTATAGTCAAGTAATATTTGACAAAGGTGTTTAAAATATATTTTGAAGAAAAGACAGCCTTTTAAACAAATGGTGCTGGGTAAACTGGATAAGTATAGGTAGAAAAATGAAACTAGACCACTCTCCATCACACTTCATAAAGATAAAATCAAAATGGATCAAAGACCTAGGAATTAGGCCAGAAATTTACAACCGTAGGAAAAAACACAGGGTCAACACTTCATCATATAGGTGCTGGTGCTGACTTCCTTAACAAGAACCCCAAAGCACTAGAAGTAAAACCAAGAAGCTATAAGTGGGATGCCATTGAACTACAAAGCTTCTGCATAGCAAGGAAATGATTAAGAGTGTGAAGAAAGAGACATAAAGTGGGAGAAAAATCTTTGCCAGTTACTTATCCAATAAGGGATTAATATTTAGAATATTCAAAGAACTCCAAGAACATATTATCAAAACCAAACCAAACCAAAACAAAACAAAACATAAAACACATAAATAACCAAACCACTAAACAGGCAAAAGAACTAATAGAAACTTTGCAAAAAAAAGAAATATAAATGGCCAATAAATATATTAAAAAAAAAGTCAATTAACTCTTGACAATCAGGGAAATCCAAGTGAAACTATACTAGGATCCCACCTTATTCCAGTCACATGACAAGGATCAACAATACAAATAATAAATGGTGGGGAAAAATATACTCGTGTATATTGTTGATGGGACTGCAGATTAGTACAACCAGTGTGAATATAATTTTCAATAGATTGTTATTTAAAGAAATTTTACCCCATCTTTTATAGATAGAGAAAAACACCATAAATATTAAATAAAAATTTCATTCTATTAATCTCTGATCTTACTAGGTAGTTTTTAATATGACATATCAAATTTTTATAAAATAGCTAATGGATGACTTTAAATTAAAAACAATTTTCAGATTTTTTCTTGTTTTATTTTTTCACATTGAATTTATTTTTATTTTCACTTATATTATTATTGTACAATATGTTGTGGTTCATTGTAAAATGATTATAGAAATACATGAGATAATTTGGTCAAATTCATTCTCAGTACCCACACTTTTCATTCCTTTCTCCTTCCCCTCCTCAAACCATTCTATTTTTATGCAACTATTTTTTTTTATGTTTCCTTTTTTGGTTTAGCATCCACATATGAGGGAAAACATACAGTCCTTGACTCTAAGTTTCACTTATGTCACTTAACATAATGTTCTTTTCCACCTCCATCCATTTTTCTCCAAGTTACATATTTTTGTTCTTCTTCATGGTTCTAGAAAACTCCATTGTGTGTGTGTGTGTGTGTGTGTGTGTGTGTGTGTGTGTGTAATCTGCTGCTTTGTTGAATTTGTTTATCTATTCTAGAAATCTTCTGTTGCATTTTTTTGACCTTTTAAATATAGGATCATATATCTGCAAACATTAGTAATTCGATTTTTCCCTTCCTCTTGGTATCCCATTTATTTCCTTTTTATGCCTAATTGTGCTGGTTGAATTTTAAAGTAACATACTGAATAGAAGTGGTGAGAGTGGTATCTTTGTATTGTTCCTGTTTTTAGAGAAAATGCATTTGAATTTCCCCCATTCATTATGATTTTGGTTTTAGGTTTGCCTTACTTATCCTTTATGATACTAATATAAGTTTCTCCTATTCCTGGTTTCTTCAGTATTTTTATAATAAATGCATGCTAAATTTTTTGAAGGTCTTTCTGTACCTACTGAGATGATCATTTTATTTTCATACTTATGTTTTTTTATGTAGTGAATCACGTTTTCTTACTGTATGATTCAATAAAATTTGCTAATATTAAACTGAATCATTAAATCAATGTTTAAAAGAGATATTATATTTTTGTTTCTCTTTCCCATATTTATTTGGTTTTGGTGTAAAGATGATACTAGCTTCATAGAATGAGTTCAGAAGTCTTCCACTTTTTCTATTTCATAGAATAATGTAGTGAATATTGGCATTGCTTCTTTTTTAAATACTGGTATAACTGGGCTGAGAATCCATCTGTCCTGGGTTTATTTTGTTGGAACATTTTTTAAATTACTGATGTTATTTCATTAGAGAGAAAGATTCTGAAAAAGAACCAAACATAAATCCTGGAAATGAAAGAGTCAATGAATCAAATAAAAATAGACTGCATATGTAAAAGATAGAATTTCAAGTTTTGGAAGACAAAGAAAAGATAATACATCTTTGAAAAGTCATCATCGATTAATAAAAAATAAACAACCATGATCAGAATATGCAAAAACTATAGACAAAATTAAGAGGCCAAAGTTAATAAGTGTTAAAATCAGAATGTTCTGAAATATAGGCGTTAATAAATTTTCAGGGAAATGATAACAGAATATTTTCCAAACTTTGAGAATGGAATATACATCCAGATATTGAGACATTCAGAGCCCCATATAGAAAAGACCATATAAGATTTTTCCATGACACATTATAATTAATATGCCTAACATGTGAATCAAAAATATAAGTTTAAAAGTCTCAAGAAAAAATTATCAGGTCATGTTTAGAGAGAAGCTGGCCAGAATTTCTTTTTCCTCAAAAGAACTTCTAAAATCCAGAAGGATAGAATAAGAAAATATCTGTCAACTAATATTATTATATCCATCACAGCTCTTCAGAATCTAAAGAAAATATCCTTCTGAAATAATCATAAACTAAGAGTTCATAATACTAAGTCAATTGCAGAGATAATGAGTAAAGATATCTTGTGCACAGAAGAAGCTAAAAACAAACATTGCAGTTCAGGAAAGGATGAATCTTACCAGAAGAATAGTTAAGTAAATGCGAATTAGGAATGAATTAAAGATTAGAAATAAATCAAAATGGCAGAATGTAATTAACATCTCTCTATAATTACACCTAATGTAAGCAGTCTCCACTCTCCAAATTAAAAACCAGGCTAGAAGATTAGATTAAAAAACAAGACAACCAGACCCAACTGTATGTTTTCTGCAAGATACTGAACTCACAGGCAAAAATATCCAGACTGAAAATGAAATGATGAAAAATTATATTCTATCCAAATGGAACCCAAATAAGGAGGATTAGATCCTCTCATATCCAACAAAGCAGGTTTCAAAGCAAAATAAAATACAGGGGACAAAGAAAATCACTTCATACAATTAAAGGGAGCCATCTAACTTTTGCTTTTTAAATCAAATTTACTATTTTGACATAATTGAAGATTCACATTCTATTGCAATAGATAAGGAGATTTCAAGCCTGCTTTAACTGATTTTTTTCAATGATAATGTTGAAACAAATCTGCAAACAGGATATTGAAGTTAAAGCAGTAGAGGCTCAAATTTACATCACAAAAATCCCAGATGTCATTCAATATCCACTTCATTTAGCTACTGCCAAATCTTCTCCTTTTCCTCTGTGAATGCTAAAGAAATCTTCATCATTACAATTTTGTTTTTTCAGAAATGGCGTATTAATGTAATCATACAATATGTAGGCTTTAGTAATTTCTTTTTATGTTCACAAATTTGTGGCAATTAATCTTGTCTGTTATCTTTATCAATGGTGTATTCCTTTTTATTAATAAGTAGTATTATATGAAATGACTATACCACAATTTTTTAAACCACTCACTAACTGAAGTACTTCTAGATTCTGTGCAAATTTTGGTTACCATTAATAAAACAGCCATAAATATTTACTTGACAGAGTTGTGTGTGTGTCTGTATATGCACATGTCACATTGTGTCTTCCTTTTTTTAAATTTATTTCAGATAGATTCACAGAATGCAAGGGCATGATTACATGTTTAGAGGTTTAAGAAACTGCTAACCTATTGTTCTGAAGGACTGTACAATTCTACTATTTAATAGCAATGCATGAATAATCCAGTTTTTCCACATATACTCCAATGTTTTTCTCTTTTAGTGTTTATTTTAATCATTTTATTCTTCATTCATATTTATGAATGACATTTTTTCTCATTTTAATTTGCATTTTTATACCAGCTAATGATTTTGAAGATCTTCTTGTGCTTTATTTATAATCTTTCTTTTATGGAGACATGTCTTTTCATGCTTTTTCTATTTTCTAATTGTATTCTTTGATTGTTTACTATATACTTTAATATGATCTTTTTCTAATATGTGATTTTCAAATATTTTCTTACTGTCTGTAACATCTTTTCATACATTTAACTGTTACTTTCACAGATCAGAATTTATATTTGTTCATTTGTTTTAAATTATGATGAGTTCCAATTTGTTAATTTTTCCTCTTATGGATACTGTTTTGAGGTGGCAAGGTAAATAACTAGTTGCTTAGATTACAAACTAAGATTTGCTCTAAATTTTTCTGCTAGTTTTCCAATTATATATTTAGCATAGAAGTCAAGATTCATGTTGAGTTAATTTTTGCTCCAATGTTATATTTTTTAAATGTCTTTCCATATCAGTTAATATGACTATGTGACTTTTTTTCTTGAGTATGTTAATAAATGTGCATTGCATTTATCAATTTCAAATATCAAATCTTCCTGCTTCCCTGGCACTAAACTTGGTTATGGAATGTAATAATTTGAATTTATATATATGCTGAAGTGCATTTGCAAATGTTACATCCATGATATTTGCATCTTTATTAATCAGGGATATTGGTCTATAGTATTCTTTGTACTTTGGTTTTAGCATTAGGTAATATTTCCATAAAATGCCGCAGTCCGGCTGCAGCAAAATAACTGGGGGGTGACAAGCAACGTGGGTACATTGATACAGCAGGAGTGGGAGCCCTAATTTGACTCTAATTTGAGTCTGTAAACAAGTCAGGATGGGGCCTGGCATTTTGCCAACAGTATTGGTTGACTGCTGTATCTAGTTTATGTTAATTAAGATAAACTGTGTGGAATGTATAAATACGCCTTCTGTCCTACAATAAAGGGCTCCCACTCCTGCTGTATCAATGTACACAAGTTGCTTGTCACCCCCCCCCCCGTTATTTTGCTGCAGCCGGACTGCAGCATAAAACAAGTTTTCAGTGTTATCTCACATATTCTGGAGGAGATTACATAAGACTCTTCATTGAATAATTGGCAGAGCTCACTAATTCAAACTTTATGGCTATGAAATTTCTTTGGGATGAGTTTTTCAATTACAAATTTAAATTGTGGAGCTTGCAACACAATGTGAATGAGGCACAGTGTAGGAGAATGTCTATAACAGTGTATCTTGAACATGTTTGTTATGGTATTTTTACTATTTTTTTCAATATTTTAATGAATTCATAGTAAGAAAATTAAATTCCTCCACTGTTTTAACAGCCTAACATAGATCTGAGAGATGTTTTAATGTTTTTACTGTTTTGTGCTATATGTCAACCTTCTATTATGGCTGGAGAAGTGTTTAGAGAAAAATGTTGTAAACAGTTCTAAGCTCTCCCAGTTCAGAATTTCTTGTGTAAATTTCTTGAAATTACCAAATGAACAAAATAACTTGTATAGAATCTAAGATTGATTGTTATAGATGGAAAGATGTATTTTTCTTCAAGTTGACATTACAAAAAAGGACTTCTTATGATCATCTGGCATAATGTTTATAGGGCTTGAAGGTAGAGGTCAATGCCATTAATTTGTCTTCTAAAATTAACATCAGTGTACTTGGTGGAAATCTGTATTAAAGCCTCAATATTAGCAACTACAGAAAAGACATGAGGCAATATGGAATTAAAACTACATTTGCTTAAAAATCAAAACCATGATTTTCAATTAAGGTACAGAACTAGATTGGAATTGTGTTAAATTCTCTATATTGGTGTTCTCTCAAAATTTATGCTTGAGGACCTAGTACCCCATATATAGTATTAAGAAGTAGGGATTTGGGGATATTGATTAAACTATGAGAACGCTGCAAATAGGTCAAAGCAAGCCATCTTGCTTCCTTCCTCCAAGTGGAGGATGCACAATAAAATATCCACTTTTTTTTTTTTTTTTTTTTTGTAGCAGGAATTGAGCTCAGGGACACTCAACCACTGAGCCACATCCCCAGCCCTATTTTGTGTTTTATTTAGAGACAGGGTCTCACTGAGTTGCTTAGTGCCTTGCCATTGCCAAGGCTGGCTTTGACCTGGAGATCCTCCTGCCTCAGCCCCAGAGCTGCTGGGATTACAGGCATGCACCACCACATCCAGCAGAAATTATCATTTTTAAAGTAGAGAATGTGGCCTCTCCAGCCACTGAATCTGTACTTTGATCTTTAGTCTATAGAACTATAGTCAATGAGTTTCTATTACTGATACATTATCAAGTTTATGGTACTTTATTTTAGCCATTGAAAGCAACTAAGACAGAAATTGTTACTGGAAAAAATGAAGTGCTGCTATAGAAAAACACCTAAAAATGTGATAGTAGCTTTTGAACCTTTGCCCAGTGACCCACGCTGGCTTCATTAAAGAAGGTTCGAACCATGAGCAAAATACTAGGGAGTTTTAAATTAAAGAGACAAGACTCTAATTACCTTTAAAACCAGCTCCAGGACGGCTTCTCCTAGCTCCAGCCTCCAGCTACCAAATGTGGTAGCGAGGTTTACTGAAGAGGCTAGTGAGAGAGAGAGAGAACACGCCAGGAAGTGGACTTTTATTGGGGAACAAAAATTTCCGGGGAAAAATCCCATCCAATGAAGGCTAAGGGAGGCAGCGTCCCAAGGTCAGGGGCGAAGATTGAGTCTTCCAAGCAGTGGCCAGACATGCTTCTGTATGGACAAGCCCTCACACCTGGAGAAGGATGGGGAAAGCTCTGACACAGCTGCGTCTAAGCTCCTCTCACCCAGCCAGGGAAGTAACTCAAATCAAGTGCGAGGATAGCCTCCCGCAGGAACCATGTAAAAGGTTGAAATTCTGAGAGTTTGGAAGTAAATGCCAAGAATGAAGCACAAAGAGGGATTCTAGTGAAGCTTCAGAAAAAGAAATGAACTGTGGAGAAAGATTTAATCTTATTACTAAGTATTTGTGATCAAAATACTAGAAGAATTAGGAACTCTAAAGGCCATTCTGATGACATCTCAAGTAGATGATAAAAATATACTATTGGAAGCTGTAGGAAAGACTTGGATGTATTATGTTTGTCTCTTAGTGATTTGTGAAATTTAGAACTTGGAAATAATGAAATGGGACAATTCACAGAAGAAATCTCTAAGCAAAATGTTGAGTACCTGTCAAGTTTTCTTTTGACTGATAATAGTCAAATATAAGGAAAAAATGATTAATCAAGGATGGAATTTATAATCAATAGATTTGGAAACTTCTCACCCTAGCTGTATTGTAAAAAGTATGTTCAGAAGCAAACACCAAGGCTGAAGGCATTCCCAGATGATATCCTGCAATCATTGGAGGAGATTACAATGCATGGGTCAAGACCAGATAAAATTCATCAGTACAATGAAAGAATGAAATCAATGTCATTTTGAAAATCTTCAAGACTGCCTTGGGCAGGTCCTTCAGAGGCACAACCAGGAAATCTCAGCTAAATCCATGTTAAGCAGAGTGTTCAATCTGTTCAAGTATGACTATCTCCATGTAGATATCAAACGGTTTCTGAGCAGTGTAGAAAGCCTCCCACTACTACAATGATCACTGGATCTATAGGGTCAGGGGCACCACAGAGAATATTTATTAGGTCAATGCCTACTGGAGCTGTGAGGTTGGCAACACCCTTAAGAACCCAGAATGGTATAGCCACTCACATCCACTCCAGTCTGGCATAAGCCTCTGAAGAATGTAAACTTATTAGATAATAATCTTGTCCCCACTCTTTCATACTGACCTGAATAAAAGAGTAGATTTGAATAAAGTGATGCATATTCTAGGGAAATTTAATAATAAATGTTGGTTTAATAGGCTTATTGTAAGATAGCAGATCTAATAAATATCTAAATAAACTGTGGTTATATATAGCAATCTACAATTTAAAATACCTTCAGCATTCATTGGCATTAAGGAAATTCACTAAGACCTAAATAAATTTTCTGAAAGTAAAACACCACATATTTTGCATCTTATAAGGTAGCAGTTACAAATACTTGTTAAGTATTTTAGTATATTTAAAAGGGTTTAATAAAACACTATTTTGATTCTAAGTGAATTTTTATATATAATTTGTGCTCTATAAGGTATTTGATAATCTAGATTTGAAGTCAGTGGAACATATATAAAGCACTGTCAGTTTAACAGACTATACACATGTACAGATTTTTCACAAATAATCAGCATATTTTGAATTTTATGTTTTGATTGTCAATGTTTTAATACTTTGATAGATAACATCTTCTTTCACTCTTAGAACAATACCAGATAGCCCACAGTATTTGCAATAATACAAGTTCTCAATAAATACTAACTGAAAAATTAAATGAGCAAATGATAAAATTTTTTAAAGGATTTTGTCAACTGTCTTTTAGAGTTGACAAAAAAAAAAAAAAAGAGAACAGTTCTATTTTCTGTCAACACAACATTAAGCCACTAAATAAAATCGAATACTTTTTTCCTCGTGCTTCACCACAGTGAAATATCTGCATGTTCAGAATCTCCCTTTCTTTCTCTGTCCTGTCCATACTACTAAGAAAGATAAATGGAAGCAGTACTTTATTTTTTTTTTTTTCCTCTGTCCTATTTCTGACCACAAAAACTGTCACAGTGATCTATTAACATTGTGGATTTTTTTCTTCAGTCCAAGTGACAAGGTTGCTATTTTTGAAATAAGTTCTATCTTTTTGTTACAGGCACAATGAATGATTAAAGGTTTCAGCACTGGAAATTACTAAACCTTTGTCTAAGAATATAGGTGATCTTAAAGTTGACTTATTGTGATAAGAAGAAAAAGTAGAAATTTCACTTCATCTGTCTACTCTAAATGTACAAGATATGATATGATGGGTCATAATGAAAGGCAGGGGTTATTCTTTTTCTACTTCTAGTGAAAATTTCTTTTATGGAACAGAGAAGTACATTATCCCAAGTTCAACTCTTAAAAATGAAGAGAATAAATCTCGTGAAGGAGTAAAATTGGTTCATTCTCATCTTTCATAAAACTTCTAAATATGTCTATTTTTTCTTTGCTTTTTTTATGTTAACAGCTGAGATTAAAATAAAAGTTAGTACCTTACTGACACATATTAATTATTCTTTTAATAAAACAGTCTCAGCTTTGTTTTGACATTCCTGGGAGAAACATAAGATGTAATTGAATTTCTTAAATCATCTTATCACATCATATGATGATTTAAATAATATTAGAGTTAACATATAAGCATGAAAATTATCATTATTTTAAAGTAGAAAATAAATTTAAATTTTTCCTACACTATTTGAAGTTTTATTACAAAGTCAAAATCAAGAGCAATATCCAATAGTGATGCTGGTATTAGTTTTCCTGGTTACAATATAAAGAACTTATTTTTTTAAAGAGAGAGAGAGGAGAGAGAGAGTGAGAGAGAAAGAGAGAAGTTTTTAATATTTATTTTTCAGTTTTCGGTGGACACAACAGTTTATTTTATTTTATGTGGTGCTGAGGATCGAACCTAGCACCCCGAGCATGCCATGCTTGAGCCACACCCCCAGCCCAAGAACTTCTTAACCATAAGTTTTCTATGTAGATATATAAAGATTCATAATTTGTCCAACATGATATTCTGAAAACATGAAGTATGTATGCATAAAAGAGATTTAAATAACAAGTTAGCTTTTTATTTAAGGGTTCTAATTCTAAATAGTTAAAATGGGATAAACTATATAAAATACTATAAGAATGTACAAATTTGCATATTGATCATTATTTCAGATGCTTCTAGGGTCAAAGTAGGAAGTGAAAGAAAACTGTGTAACTGAGGGTCATATTCTTCTGCTTGAATCTAATCTCCTCCTTCCACATTTAAATCAAAGGACTTCTGAAAAACAACCTAACATTTATTGAAATAACTTATTCAATGCACTGTATAAAAATTGTGGCTACAAAATAGCAACTGATAGCACTTTTGTACTAGGCATGCAATATCTTTATTAAATAGTTCACATGAACAATCATTTTTATTTAAGAATTCATAGTAAAATCCCCTGCTATATTAATTGTAGTTTTATTTTCATAGAAAAGAATCAAGTCTAGATTTATTTCCACTTCCTTAGAATTTGGATGGGTCTCTGACTTGCTTAAATAATAGATAAAATACGGTAGAAGTGATATTATGAGATGTGATTTTTTTCTTTTGTTTTTGGCACTAGGAATTGAACCCAGGGTCTCATTAACACTAAGCTACATTCCAGTCATTTTTATTTATGTGTTTTGAGAAGGGGTCTTTCTAAGTTGCTGAGGTTAAACTTGAACTTGAGATATATGTCTCAGCTTCTTGGGTTGATGGGTTTACATGTGTGAGCCACCATGCTTGACTATATTATGAGAATTGGAAAATTAGTTCTTCAGAGGTCTTATATTTTCTATAATTTCTCATTTAAAATATTTCTCTGTGTCATAATGACTTGAAAAAAAATCCTTGAATTTCCACTTAAAGAGTGAAAAGATAAGCTGCCAGGTCCCCAGCTTATCCACCAGCTAAACATAGCAGCATGAGAGAACATAGATAGGTTGACTAGGCCAACCACCTTGAACATGATTTCCTAAGACATGAACTGGCCTGATGCGCAAGGAACTTTTGATTACTGAACCTATGTGTCTGTCAGACATGATCAGTGTGACAAAAATTATAAAAATATCTGAATTTGTAAATGTAGACACAATAGTCAGAGAATCCAGATTATTATGACTCTGAAATAGGCAAGGACTCAAGTGGTTTATAAAATAAAACTGGCAATCAGGACTGATTATATGCACATATCTGAACTGTTCAGTTTAACCAGATTGTCAGCATGTCAGTTGAAGATACAAGTAAGAGAAAATTGGACTTGAACTGGCTTAAGTAATAAGAAAAATAATTAACTCATGCAAGCATATATCCGAAGTTGGGACAGATATCAAGACAGGCAGATTCAGACATGAATTCAGAATAATATTCTAAAAATTTCTGTCCTGCTTTTCTTCAAATTAGCATCCAAAATGTTACTTTCTTCTTATGAGTGCCTCATTGTTATAATACTATGGCCAGGAGAAACAGGATAAGACTTTTTCATTTACAGAAATTGAGGAGGAATTACTCTTAGATAAAATAATTACAAAGTTTTGTAGAAAATCTTTTGTCTCACTGCACTAAGTTCCTTCTTAAACCTGTCACTGGCAAGTAGGTGTAACTGCTGTGATTAGAGCTCTTAATCAGCTGGAATTTAGATGGAGGCAGCTACCACTCAACCACACGGGTTGCCTACACAAAAGATGAAGGCCCACAGAGGGCAGAGATAATGAATGTGAGACAGTAAAATGTTCACGGGAGACCATTTGTTTAGGCTCTCAAACTCTGCAGTAGTAGTCAGTATTTTTAGCATGTTCATTCGTGTAGATGATCGATTCGTGCAGTTGGTTATTAAGTTCAGATCAGTTAGTCCATCTAAGCATTTCTCTCCTACATTCTTGTGTGCAGGTGAAGTCTTATGAAGGATTCTGAGTGAGGCTGACCTGTATCATTTTGTAATACAGGTCTCATAACCTAATTTTGTCTTTGCATCCAGAGAACTCAGTATTCAATAAAATGGTCACATTTCCCAACCCTTCTCCATCAAGTTCTGCCCAGGTTTTGAGATGATTAATTTATTCAAGTCATAGGGATGAGTTAAACCTGTTCATCCTCTTCCAGAACCAGCAACTCCCATCATATGTCTTAGGCAATATGCTGTCAGGTTTCCAAGCTCCACAGAAAACTTTCTCTTATTCCAAAATGATCCAAATTCATAGTATGTATAACCATTTTGTTCAACCACTTCAGGTCCCGGTTGTGAGGGATTATGTTAGGTCCTGGAACAAGATTGACTTAAAGTGAGTCTCTGGGACCCCAGGTATAATCTATGTCTCTCTGGAAAAATCATCTAACCTCTCTGAACATCATTTTTCTCATCTGTAAAAATAGAGATATTATAGCACCTATTCATCATGTTTGCTTGAAGTTTGTGTGAGTTTAATGAGGAGATGCATGTAAAACCATAGAAAGATGCTGCTTAGGACAGAAAAGTCATACAGTCTGTTACTGTGCTCTACCCTATCCACACACCATAGTTGAATATATGTAAAAAGGTGTAGAGTTTATTTCTTCTGTGTCATAACTGGTTGCTGTATATTTATTGACTGGATTGATTGAGTGAAACCTCACTCAGCTGAATCTGGGGAAACATAATAAAAACCATGACCAGCTGAGTCTCACAGAAACATGGATAAGCATTTTATAGAGAAAGATAACACCACAATTTGCTCAGTCAACTAGATTTGAAACCTCAGAGTAATTGTTTACCACTCCCTCTTCTCCACAACCAATTAATTCCTAAATCCCACAGATTTTCATTCTGTAAACTCTTTCCCATCTGTCTCTGCTCTTTGATTTCCAATTCCATCCTCCTAATGCAGATCTGCATTAACTCTTTCTCAGCCTAGATTATTGCTTCTGATTCAGGAAGTTTTTATTCCAACTTATTCTATAGATTATCATTAATGCCACTGCTTCTTTTTATTTGGCAAGGTCTTTAGATAGCTGGGGTAACACATCTACATTTAGACAATGAGGAATATTTTGATTTGTTGAATCTTAGATGCTATTCTTGATATTTCTACTTTAGGAAACTAAGTATGTATACCTCCACTTAGCTTTCACATAGATTTTACAAATAAATATTAATAAAGAAGAAACCAGCTGTCTTTGTACTTAGCTACAAATTTTTGCACCCGCATGTCAGTCCTTCTGTATAGAGTGAAATCTCATATGTTAAGGCAAAATGTTGGTAGGGATAATCTTTGTAACCTAATACTGGGGAATTCACACTGACTAAAGTTTTTTGCTTTTTTTTTTTTAACTTGAATTTGAACTCACATCTTTGAACATGAATCATTCTCATTTGCAGCAGAAAGAGATCAGACAAATACAGAGAAGTGTGAAGAACTGCATGAAAACCAGGAGAAAGTTAAAATAATCAAAGAGAAAAGAAGTACAGGTAATGACCAAGGAACTTTCATTTGAGAACAGAAGGACATTCACATTAATGAGGTCTATCATCATTTTCTTTTGATCACTTTTGACCCAACAGCTTTGAATTTATGTGATGGACTCAGAGTTGCTACCCTGATGAAGTGGAACCCTTTCCTAGTTCATGTAGGTTTAATTATTCCATTTTCTTTCTGATAATTTCAATAACTCTCCATTAATGATAACACTGCCTATAAACAATAGCTACTCCCACTTATAGGATTTAAAACCATGCAATATATTTTGAATCAAATAAGGCCATATTTTTTTTCAAACATATCCCAAACTTTTCAATGTCATAGAGTTAGTGTATTACTCTATTTTTTCATTATTTCTTCCCTGCTTTTGTCTTTAATTTTTATATATTTTTTCTATTTTTGTTTTCAGCATTTAGGACTTGCTTTCATGATCCAGAGACAATTACAAACCTTACTTCTTCTTGCTGACTTCATCTTCCTGCCTTCAGGCTGTTTTCTTTATAAATATAATGTAATTTTGGGGGTACATTTTCTTCCTATCTATAAAAAGTTCATACCTTAGTCTTAATACACACAACAATAAAAAAAGATCTCATTGATTAAAGATAGTAATCTATAGATTTCTTTCTTGTCAATGGAAAACATTCTGTGAATATACATATATACACATTATTTCTCCTAGAAACAAGTTTAAAAGTATAAATCTGAGGAACCTAACTTCTGAACAAAAACCCTATGTGGTTTTTCAGGCCTAATAAAATGTAAGCAAATGCTTTATCTGGTGGGCCTCAAAGCAGAGTGCTCATCCCAATACAATAATTGGTGTAGAACTAATACAATGTAGGATCTGAAGGGAATTTCGGTTGGAAACTCAGGTCCCAGGGGCTGAGTGAAGCTAAGTGCTTCTTATGCATAGTTTTGTTCCTAGCTTAGGGTTACTCTTCAAAGGTCATCACCCTCTCTCTGACCCTTACAACCATAAAAAATAGTAGCCTTTTTTGTGGGCTCCCTCAGTGGTAAGCTGACTCTCACATCTGTGCTGATGCCACCACTGTATGCCATCCCACCGGAGGAAATGCAAGTGCTGGTAAGGATGGCACTTCTTGTGGTTCAGCCTCTTATTTATACCATCATAGTGATACAAGGTGTGATTGCTACTTTAATTTTGGCTTGATGTCTTAAAGCTGCTCTGCAACTAAGATGTCTCAAGCTTAGCTGAGTTCCAGGCAAAATCGTATCTTCCCTCTGCCATTGTTGTAATAAGTCAATTAATAAATTCAAAATGACTTACCTTGGTCTTCATACCCTGATGATCTGGGTCTTATTTTACTCTCTTAGTTTGTTGTACATTATCTACCTCCGTGGTAATCAATCTCTAACAAAGAGGCCTTATTTCTATATGTGAAACTGACAGATTTTTTTTTTTTTTTTTACAATCATCACTGCACTGCTTCTTCTTCCCCAGCATGCTATTCCCTGTGTTCTCAAATGCTAGGATCTTTTCATTTCTATAACAAAAATACATGAGAAGAACTATGTATAGGAAGAAGAGATTATTTGGAGGTCATGTTTCAGAATTTTCCATCAACAAATGACTGACTCTATTACTCTGGGCCTGAGATGAGGAGGATCATCATAGTGGAAAGGCATAGCAGAGGAAAGCAACATAGAACATTGCACCAAGGAAGCAGAAAGAGCTCCACTCACCAGGGACAAAATGCACACCCCAAAGGCACACCTCCTGTGACTTACCTGCCTACACTTACCACCCAGTTAATCCACATTAGTGGATTAAGCTGCTTATGAGGTTGCATCTTTCAAAACCTAATTGTTTTGCTTCTGAACATTGTTGCATTGTACCACAATAAGATTCTGGGGGATACTACATGTCCAAACAATAACATCTGGCCCCTGATTCCCAAAATCTCATGTTCATTTTTTCATAATGCAAAACACATTTATTTCATTCCTAAGAATTCATAGTATTAACGTTTTTTGCATTGTCCAAAATTTCAAGTCCAAATCTGTTCATGAGCCTTTCATGGGCTGTGAGCTATACACATTTGAGTGTATGAGAGGACTGATCTAGCCTTATGCTCTTTTTGGGCTGTTCCATGCATGTGTGCCTTTTCTCTCGCCCTGCCTGTGATCCCATACAGTACCTGAGATGGGCATGACTTGCCAAATGTCAGTCAATCTGCTTACCACAAGACATCAGCAAGCAAGACTCCACCCTCCGAAACCCAATTCCTTGCCTTGTTGTGTGGAGCTTTCTATCAAATATCTTTCCCCTAAATAAATAGAGGGTTTGGGGGTGTGCTCTCTCTCTCTCTCTTGCCTCTTGTCTCCCTTGCTCCAATTGCCTTCCAGCATTAGAAGTGACACCAAATTTCTCAGAGCTGTGAATGCTGTGCTGCATTGAAATTTTCTTCACCAGATAAATAAGCCCATCACCTTTAAATTCAGCCTCACTAATGTTCTTAGGACATGGGCAAGATATAGACAACTTCTTTGCAAGAACATAACACAGATGTCTCTATTCTAATTTACAATAGCCTCCTATTCTGAAACCTCATGAGCCCTGTTTTTACTGTCTACACTCCTACAGTCATTCTGGTCTTCTCAGGCCCCACAAGAATTGTCCATTAAACTCTGCTTCCAGCATTTCAATTTTTTCAGCTTTCATCTCTAAACTCTTAAAAATTCCTCCCACAAACTCCAAGAAATCTCCAAAAGCTTCTGAACCTAATGGTAAGATAAGCCACTGTGAAAACCCTTTCTTGTCCATACCAATTTCTCCTTTAGTTAGCTTTTTGTCACTGTGACCAAAATATCTGAGGGGGAAAAAATGTAAAGGAGGAGAACTTTATTTTTAGTTAACAGTTTCAGAGGTCTCAGTCTATAGATGCCTGACTCCATTGCTGTGGGCATGAAGTTAGGCAGTACATCAAGATGAATTGGGATGGAAGAGGAAAATAACTCAAGGCATCACAACAAAGAAACAGAAAGAGTTTTCCTTACCAGTGACCTACCTCTTCCAACCAAATCAGACCTGCTTATGCTCATCACCCAGTTAATCCATATCAATAGATTAAGCCATTGATTATTTTATACCTTTCACAACCTAATCATTTTGCCTCTATATTCTTGTACTATGTCACATATATGAGCTTTTGGGGGACACTACATATCTAAACCATAACAGTTATTTAGGTGACAAAAGTATTGATTTTTCAGAGTGTTTTTCACTCTCATAAGAAAATCAGCTGATACCCATTTCTTCTCTTTCTCCACAGTGCTCTGTACTGAATAAGACAATTGCCTGCAAAATAATATATGCACAATTAATATTTGTTTTGAATGCATTTATGAGTAAATAAATGACTAAAATGAGAAACAATATTGGTTTTGTATGTTGTGATTTTATTTGCTAAATTGCTTTAGACTATTTTCCAAATCACCAAATGTGCTTCAAATGTATGTTTTGGTTAATTTATCACTTTTTGCTTTATCATATACATCCCAATTTGGTTACCATTGTCTTTTGAGTGGTTCTTTTATGTCTCCAAATATATTTTAGCAATAACAAAAATACTATTGCAATGTCCCTGATCATAATTTTGGCATAGCAACACATAGGTATTAAGGCCATCAAGTTTAAGTTAATATTTTTGAATTAAAGTTGTAATTCTGAAATTTATCTAACCTAATAAATATTTAAAAAGTTGCATTTTTATGTCTCTTTTATTATTAACTATACTGAAAATAATAGGTTCATAGATTAATAAAATTACATATAAAATTAAATATCAGAATACCTAGCATATAATGAATATTAAATATTTTATTTCTCATTTTTTACAATTTATTTACATAACTTAAAGAAGAAAATTTACTGGCTCAAAGAGAACAAATATTTAAGGTTATTGATGTGTTAATAAAAGATGCTGCACAATGCTTTACACTTTTTCTTGTGTTAGTGGTACTTGCAGTGGAGGTTTCTGATGTTTAGTTCTAGTCCATTTTGGTATCTGGTATTGTCTTGACCTTTTGGCTGTTAAGCAGGGCCATGCAATTAGTTCCAGCTAGTTCGTTCTGGTACAGGAGACTTGTATTACTTCCAGGCCATAGCATTTAATTGCCTGTGATTGTCTCTTCATCTCTCTCCTCGTTTTTCTAACAAGATAAACCATGAACTATTGTATTGAGATGTCAAAGATTGTGTAGCATAACTGAGAGGAAAAATAGGTCCCTTCCTTTCCTGGATTAGATATGGTCAGGAAGTAAACTGAAATCCTGATTCTGTTGCTGCTTGTTAATTCAGCATAACTTGGTCCCCCAAGGTTTCTACAGATATTTTGTTGCACTATTGTAATTTCCAGGTACTGCAAAGAGATAGAAGAGAGAAACAAATGACCAATAGGTTCTAATCCTGTCTAATTTACACTAAAATATTTTGTGAATTGGTATTTGCAGATAAATTTGGATATTTTCAGAGATATTAAATAAATGTAAGATCTTAATATATTCCATTTATATTTATTGCAATAAAAGTGCAGCAATAAACATATGTAATACAAACATATACATAATATATACTTTTACTTAAACATTTCCATTTTTGATTTTGTCTTTTTAAATTACATCCATATTTCACATCAATTTTAAGAATTTAATTGCATACAAGTCATTTGTATCCCACTTAAGTTGAAACTTCTTTAAAATTTATCATTTGGCTTTTAATTTTGTGGCAGTCAATTAATATAAAGATTTCTTTAACACTTAAAAGATTTTTGTTTTTGTTTTATGTTTCACAAGTCATTGTTTCACAGGGAAAAACCACAAACTGCAAAATTGTAATGTTTTAAAGCTCCTAGAGACTTGAAAATCAGAAACATATTTATTCATATTTTAGTCTGACTGAAAGACCCAACCAGAATAATTGTAAAAGTGGAAAGGTTAATTTGAGGACTCACAGTTTCAGAGGTCTTAGTCCACAGAAGGCCGGCTTCATTCCTCAGGTTTTGAGGTAAGGCAAAATATTATGGTGGAAGGGTGTAGCAAAGGAAAGCAGCTCACATGGTGATCAAGAATCAGAGAGAGAGAGACTCAACTTGCCAGATACAAATATGCACCCAAAGCCACACTCCAATTCTTATCTCCTCTAGCCACTCTACCACTTCAGTTACCTCTGAGTTAATCCCTATCCTGAGATTAAATCACTGATTGGGTTAAGATTCTTGCAACCCATTCATTTCCCCTCTAAACCTTCTTTCATTGTCTCACACATGAGCTTTTGGGGCACACCTCACAGCCAAACCTTAACAATTCATAATTTCTAAAGAATTACCATGATTTTAATTACAAGCTACTTTTGTATTCATTTGGATGAAGCTATTCTGTGGCAACAACAACAACAACAAAATTCTTGAAATATCAGTGCCTTTATAAATAAAATTCTGCCTTTACTGAAGTACCTAATAGCACGTGAATGAATAAAGGCAATGTGGTAGATATACAAAAAGAATTTCTGTTTAGCCATAAGATAACAATATTCTGCCACTTGTAAAAACATATAGAAACCCAGATGACATTATTTAACTGAAAAAAAGACAAACAGAAACAAATAAACAAACAAACAAACAAACTACGTGATTTACTTATATTTGCGATCTATAAAAGTTGATTCTGCAGATATAGAGAGTAAATTGTGGTACTAGATCCTGGAGAGGTATCAGGGAGGAGTTATGGAGATGTTGGAAAAATGTTAAAATTTTTCATTTAGATATGATATATAAGTTTAAGATATCATTTGTACAAGATGATGACTATAGTAAATAATAGCATATCTCATTTTTCAAAAATCTAAGACTATAGAATTTGTGTTCTCATCGCAAAATGATAAATATGTGAGTTGAGAGAAGTTAACTAGCTCAATTTAGCCATTCCAGAATGTATAGACATTTTAAAACATTATGTGAATGATAAAAATATTCAATTTTGGCTGGCTGCAGTGTCACATTCCTGTAAACCAGCAGCTTGGAAGGTTGAGGCAGGAGGATTGGAGGTTCAAAAACCTTAGCAAATTGGCAAGATCCTGTCTCAAAATTAAAAGTTAAAGAAAGGATGGGGATGTGGCTCAGTGTTTAAGCACCCCTGGGATCATTTCCTGATACCAAAACAAGCAAGCAAGCAAACAACCAAACAGACAAAAATTTTAAAAAATGTTAACTTTATCTTCGCATCTAAAATTTAGAAATAAAGATTAAAATGTTGTACTTTTCATTTTTTGTATGTTTTACTTTGTATTCCAAGTGTTATAATTTAGATACAAGGTGTTCTCTAAGAACTCATGTATAAGATAATGCAGGAAATTTTAGAGGTAAAATGAATGAGTTATGAGAGTCTTAACCTAAGCAATGCATTAATCCCTTAACAAGGATAACTGTAGGCAGGTAGGGTGTGGCTGGAGGAGCTAGGTTACTGGTGAGAGCTCTCTGCTTCCTGGTGTGATGTCCTGAGCCACTTTCCACTGCCATACCCTACCAACATGTTTTGCCCCATCTCTAGCCAGGGGTAATAGAGTCAGCTAGCTCTCTATGTTCTGAGTCCTCTAAAATCATGAGCACCAGAATAAATTTTTTTTTTCCCCCTCCTCTAATTGTTCTTGTTAGGTCTTTTGGTCAGAGCAGAGAAAAAGCTGACTAAAATACAAAGTTTAGCTAGGTCTTTCACATCTGTGCACAGAAGATAAGAGGGCTGGAGGGTTGTACATCAGCTCTGAAATGCTTCAGCCTTAAAGAGACATATATGTCTTGTAAAAGATGCTAAAAATACAGGTACAGTGTGGTAAGTGACTGTGTTACTATATTTTTGATAGTAAAATAATGCATGTTACTTTATAAATATCAGAAGAAATAAGTAAAACTTAAAAAAATTAAACTTTAATACCAAATTTTTTACAAGTAATAAAGTTTAAATCAGTTTTACCAGAATACTCTTCATTATAAGTAATAGCAACTATTTGCTTAAGCCTATAATATACATATATCTATAATATATCTACGAGTTATGTAATGTTAGACTTAGATATTATGTTAATTTCAAAACACAGAAAAACATAGAAGTATAGAAGTATTAAGAGATAAATGAAAGAAGTTTTAATGTCTTTCTTCATTACCATTAAAGCATAGAGAGATATTCTAAGGACTGTTATTTTTATGAATATCAAATGTGAAAAGGCAGAAGGTTGGGGATAGTTTCTATTCACAGGGAAAGAATTGATACTGATCAATAAAAGGCAATATTGCTTGCTGTGTCACATGCCCAATTAAAAAAGGTATTAAACTCATTTCTTATATTTACAACTCTATGACTAGAGGTAAAAGTAATTTTTTAATTCTATTTTTTAGTTGTAGTTATACACAATACCTTTATTTTATTTATTTATTCATTTATTTATTTATTTATTTATTTATTTATTTATTTTTATGTGGTGCTGAGGATTGAACACAGGGCCTCCCATGTGCTAGGCGAGCACTCTACTGCTGAGCCACAACCCCACCCCCAGGTAGAAGTAATTTTTAAAAATGAGTCAAACAGTCACTACATTTTGGGTCCATAAGTATAATTCAGAAACCTGAATGTAAACCAAAATCGTGGTGGAATAGCTATAATAGTGCTAGAGATTCAGGACAGACTCATCTTGTTTCTGGAATGAAAACAATGTTACAGCATTTCTACTTTTCTATATTCTTTCAAGTGTTAGATAAGGCTCTCAGTGTATAAGAATGAAGACTGTAATTCCAAAAGACCCACCTTCAAGCTTCAAGAAACTTTACATCCATTCACTTCTACATTCAGTTGCTTCCAGAAAATAGAAACAGGTTTCTTTTTCATTTTCCACTTATCTCCAAAGGATTCACAACTTGAGATTCTAACCCAGAACCATATATATCAGTCATCATTCTGTTAGTCTTAACAAATACCTGAAATAAATAAACTGAAAAAGAGAAAATGTTTATTTTGGCTCCGAGTTTTGAAGGTTTCAGTACATGACCAATTGGTCTTGTTGCTTTGGGTCTGTGGAGAGCTAACCCATTGTGGCAGGAAGCATGTACTGAAGCAAACTATTCAAACGATTACTTACTGCCATCATATTCAATGCTATATTCAACATGTACCAGACTCTTTAACCACATCTTCTTCTAAACACCATGTTAGGGTCAGAGAGAAATAAAAAGATGGAATTCCCACTATCCCCTTCAAATCATGCCTCCAGTGATCTTAAACCTTCTTCTAGGTCTCCTTCTTAACAGTTCACCACCTCCTGATAGCACCAACCTGAGAACTAAGCCCTTAACATACACAGTCCTTTGGGAACAGTTAAGATCCAAACTACAGCAGCAATGACCATTCTGTAAAAAAAGTATATAAAGTTGTTAAAAAAAAAAAAAAAAAAAAAACATGGCAGGCTTTGCTAAGTTAAGAAGTATCAAAGAAACACCATGTTAGGGTCAGTGGAAAACTGTGTTGAACAATAATATGTTCACAAAGTCTGCTTAGCAGATTTTAAAATTTTTTTCTGATTCCCTTTGCATAGTTGCTTCTGTGAATGTTTTATGTAGAAGAGTATGGAGGGCCCAAGAAGTCTGTCAAGGAAAACTGCCCTACCTGCTCAGGTTTACAAACATTTCTCTTTTGAAGGTCTAAATTTTTTTATTCCACTTTAGCCTAATTGCTTTCCTCTCTTTTGATTCATAAAAAGTCCATAGTTAATAATTACATTATTACATTATTATTTTTTTGAAATATATGCACTTATTCTTCTAAAACTACATTTTGAAAATAGACACCTCATTTCTAAATAAGGATAAATAAGTAAATAGTTTATGTCTCTCTGCATAAATTTTTATGATTCCATTATATAGAAAAGAATAAATTTGAGATAGATTACATGATTACATTTTGAAATTCAAAAATTAACTTTAATACTCATCTCAATAGGAGGGCTACTAACTTTCTCAGTCCTAATTCATGGTTGCTTATAATTTCAAGTTGACTTTCCATTATAAAAAAAAATGCTGCTGTGAATACTTATTACCCCAAAGAAACTGAACACCACAAAATGGAAAATATGTAAATAGGTAACATTAAAGAAGCCAAACAAAGTACTCAAAGATTTCAGTGCCCATACACACTATAAGAAAAATATTCAAATTAATTTTCTCCCCAGGAACCTAATAAAATATACTATTTAAAACATAAAATGATGGTGAAAAGAATGCACTCCCTGTTTATGGTCAAAACTGTCATTATGGAAAATGTAATAAGCCTTCAAGAATATATTAAGGGGAATGTAAATGCATCACTGTTTACAGAGTGACGTAATTAACCTGTTCAACAAGTAGACCATACATAAATTTTATGGCTTCCCTTTTATAAGAATCCATTTGTATGCACTCCCTATTAAGTTTATCAGAGAAAAAATTCTATCATAAAACATTCTCAAATTATCTATGAAGTTTATATAGATATTTTGAAAAGCATTGTTTATAAACCAACCATAGTATATAAATGAGTTCTATTGCTTGATTTTTATTTTTTTGGATTGGCTCCATGCAGACCATAAAATACCAAAGAGATCTTATTCCTTTTAATAAATTATCTGAATTCCACATCAATGACTTAGAATTCAATTCAACATCTGCTTTCTTAAAGTCAAACACAGGATATTATTGAAAACATCTTAACATACTCCATTAAAAAATAGATTATGCTTTTTGATCCTTTGCCACTATATCAGCTCAGCTGTAACTTGCTTGTAGGAAAAAAAAAACTCAGAGAATATGTACCCTTATGAATATCATAAAAACCTTTTTAAAGGTCACAGAAAGTAGTTAAATTAAGTGATGACCACAAAAGTTAATTCTCCCTGCCAATCATACTGTATTCTTCCAGTCCATTATTTTCTAACTCTTCTTAAACATGACTTCATGTACTTTTGCCTCTCTGACCAAATGCCTAATAATTCCACTCCAGCATTCACTCCCAGTGCATTCTTACTACTCCCTAAGGACCTGAAGCAATAAGAAGAGAACTTATATGAATTACTGCCATCACATTCTATACTATATTCAACATGTACCAGACTCTTTAACCACATCTTCTTCCTGCTGTTCTGTTTCTCTAAGGAAACTGCACTAAATCTTATCCTGTTAACAACTTGAAAAGTCATCATTCCAGCAATTTTGTCAACTCCTAGGAACATCAACAACTTTTTTCTCTTTTCTGGATAATTTCTATGAGCATATAAATATTTTGTAATGTTGTACACAAAGATCTCAATTGTTCCTTTTGATACTGGCCAATTTTTCTCCTCCCCAGTTTCTAGCAACACTTCTCCCATGAGTATGGAGGGAGTATAATTTGTGTCCTATTAATGAGTACCATGTTTTTAAACACCAATCAGACTTGTGCCTCCTCTATGGTGTAAAGTGTTCCAAAATTATGATATCCATAATCCAATGGTCAAATCTGGAGTATTTAAAGTATTTATGGTGCTTTATTTTTCTTTACTGATTTACTTAACAGAAAAAGTTTTCACTGCTGTTGATAATATTTTATTCTTTAGAGTTACAGAGTAGCATTTTCTTCTAAATTTCCTCTTGCCTTTCTGTTTCTGAATCAATCAACAATTAAGCAATTTCCTCCTTTGTATCATATCTCATGATAATTTGATTCAATTACTTTCTTTATAAAATATTTCTAATGCTGATTATTATTAAGATAAAAGTTGAATAAATTATGATCAACTTGCACTTTAGAATACAAACTTATGAAAAAAAGATGATAAACGACATAGTTATTATATTGAATTTTAAAACAACATGTATTCATGCTCAGCTATTTAGATTAAATAAAATAGATCAAAATTTTTCCCATGTTATAAAATATTATTTAATAAAATCTTCTGTTATGATTCAGTCTTATGCACTCAATATAATCTACAAGCTGTAATGTAACAGTGAAGAATGTCAACCTTTGTTTCATTCTGTGTGATTTTATCTTAGTTACCTTCCAAATGCTTTCCAGTTCTAAAAATTGTGTTTAACATATCTTTCCCAAACTCTATTATTAACATCTTGGTGATAAATGTATTTCTTTGAGATGGAAAATACTTAGAATTTCTAGTTTACAAATTGGCATGGTGCAAGATTTTTTTATGTGTATTTACTTACATAGCATTACAATTTATTTACATAATTAATATTACCTTAAGAAAAAGATGAATTCTCCCTGGTAAAATTTCCCTGGTAGAATGTGTAGCCTGACTTTTTTCTTTATTGCTATTAGCGTGGTGTATCTTTCTACTTGGCTTTACCTTTTGAACTTATAAAAATATAGTTTTATCACAAAAATTGGTTTCTTGTAAAAAACATAAGGTGCAGTTTATTTTTTTAATTTACTCTAACAACTATGTTTTAAGGTTTGTATAATATGTAACTATATATAATATGTTATAATACATATAATAATACATTCTTTATATGCAATATTTATATATTATACATATGATACTATATTATGTATGTGTATTATATATATATATATATATATATATATATATATATATATTTTTTTTTTTTTTTTTTAAGGTTTATATACCATTCACAGAAAATGTGATTACTGATAGCTAGATTGAAAACTTCCATATTATTAGATGTGTTTATTTGCTCTGTCATTCTTTTTCTATCCTTTCATATTTTGTCTTCTTTGATTTAATTATTATTATTATTTTTTAGGTTCACTAAGTTTATTTTGAAAATCATAAAACTTTTCTTACAAAAGAGCATTACATTCTGCACACTGCTCCAAACAGATGCCAGGGACATGTGGACTATTGTTACTTTCCTCCCTGTCCCATCCCCAAAAATGTTTACAGTGACCACAAAGCAAGGTGCTCACAATACTTACATGGGGGGATTTTTTAAACCACCAACAATGAACAAAAAATAAAATTCACTCACTCTGTGGATGTTTCAAAATTTCAATATTAGTTTTTGCATGTCCTCCCCCCTCCCCATCCCTGTTTGTAAGGAACTAAAACATTACATTTGGTGAATACATCTAGTGTTCTGCACTACACCTCAAATGCAGAACACCTATGAAGCAGAGAAATGTTGGCTTTTTAAACAGAAGCAGATTAAAAAAAAAAAAAAAGATGCAGAACTCCTTCAGTTCTTCACTAGTCTTAGAAAAACTTTCCAGAATACTGCTTCACACTATAAAAAAGAAAAAATATCTTGCATTAGAATTCTTCAACATCTGCATACTGCTTCACACTGTTCTGCGGCAAATATTGTGCATTCTGTATCTGGTCCTGTATTCCTGTAATGGCAATGATCCGATCTTTGGATCCTTCTAAAGGCCCATCAATTTTGATTGAGGCTCCGGACTCATGACTGATTTGCTTAATCCACTGTCCACCTTTGTCAATAATAAATCCAGCCAAATCTTTGGGAATAGTTACTTGTGTTGTAATAATAAGTACTAAGATCACCATATAAGCCACGACCGCTGCATAGGAATAATCATATCCAGAGCCACCCTGTGGTTCATAAACCATCTGCCATTCTGATGGGCTCCATGTATCTATTGCAGAGTCCCAAGTTTCATCAGCGCTGAAACCAACCATGCCATCATAAGGATCTCCAGGTCTTCCTCTTCTGTCATAGGCCATTAAATCTCCTCCTCTAGGTGGTATGGTGGAGGAAGAAGAAGATTCTGAGCTGTGCTCCCACCCCGGCCACCTGGACCAGGAGGAAAGGGTGGGAGTCCTCCTCGAGGGCTCATATCATCATAGTCTCTTCTAGAGGGAGGCATGGGACGCCCACCCCTACCAGGTGGCATTCTGTCGAAACCACCCCTTCCTCACATGGGAAATCCCACTGGACGGACACGGTGGTCATCAAACATCATTGTAAAACCACCATAATCGTATGTTTCATCATAAAAATTAGGATCATAAGGCTGTGCATGTCCTTTGATGGGAGACTCAGATATAAGATCAAGGATGATCTTTATGCACTCTACCACCCTATCAAGCTTTCCTCCAATAAGAATCAGCAACCAATTAAAAAAAATAAAATTAAAATTAATTAATTAATTAATTAATTTTTAAAAAAAGAATGACTCTGTCAGTGGAATGAGGGCAGAATTCCTGGAAAAGCTTGATTGTTGTCTGGGTGTTCTCTTGAAGTTCTTTGATTTTAGCACCTTTGACCCCTATAATCCCTCCTACCAGACGCTGATGAATCAACAGTCTCAACTCCAAAGTCTCCTCCCTTATAGTAATGGTAATGTAAGCATTGCACAGCATCGGATTCCAGCTGGAGTTGGCTGGTTGCAGTGGGTGATGGCAACTGCAGGCCCTCTTCCAAGGTAGGGATGATTTTCGTCAGAATTTCTCCAATTGTTTCAATATCAGCACTGATACTCAATATGAGCTCAGGGCCACTGCTGTCTGGGACTGAAACACTGGCATTATAGTCTGTCTGGATAGCCTTAATATTCTTGCCTCCTTTCCCAATCACTGACCCAGAATTCTTGCTCTGAAACAGAATTCGTAATTCAACCATCTCATCTATTTCTAGATCTTATAAACGCTTGCTCCTCTACCATATCTTCTGCTGGGCGCTTACCAAATTCACCACTGGTTTCGGTGTCGGGGAAGGTTTCCTCTGGCTGTTCAGTTTCCATTTTCTTGTATTAAATGGACATACCAATCCTGCCAATCTGCCGTCCCCTCACAGCTGCGCTGCCTCAGAGGGTCACAGCTAGACAGAACAAGCGCAGACCTCCTCGCTTTTAATTATTTTTATGATCCATTTTTTTTAATTACATCTTCAGCATATCCATCTTATATCTGTATACATTTTAAACTTTTTTTTTTAGTTTTTGTCCCCAAATTTTCCAATATGCATTTACATTTAATCTAAATTCATCTTCATCTTAAAATAATAGCAATAAGGCTTTTCACATACACTACCATTGTCTTGTACAGGTGTATTTCAGTTCCTCCTTCCAGGCACTTAGGAAACTGCTGTCAGCAATCTTACTTATGTCATGTGATATAATAACCCAATACATTTGTTATTACTAGTAATTTACAAACAGTTGTGTGTTAGATTGAATATGAATAATAAATTAAATATTATTTTACTTCTCCATTTTTTCCCTTTTTATTGTAGATCTAAATGTCTTCTCTAGATCATTTTTCTTCTCCCTGAAAAACTTATTTCTACTCTTTTAGGGCATGAGAAAGTTTTGCTTGTTGTTGTCATTGTTGTTAAAGTCAAATTTCTAGTTTTATGGCTCTAGTGAATCTCTTCTAGTTAAAAAAAAAATAGATCTTGCATTGGAATCTAGATTTGTTTGTCTTTCACATTTTATTGAGGCATTCTTTGTTCTTTAATTTAAATTTACTGAGGCAATCAGAGGCGATTAATTTTAGTTTATTCATGTTTTATTAATCATTATGATGGAAGTGACTACTTTTAAATTCTTTTCATTGGATCTGAAAGTAGAAGTCACAATAGTATTTTAAATATTTCCTCTAACAATCTATTACTTTTTAAGAGGAGATTTTGCTTATAAGAAGTATATTTCCCACTGAAATTATAATGTTCAGATAACTATCTTTGGACATTTACTTATTTTATTGAAAAATGAAAAACTTAACTGTTGGTAGCTTCCCATATTACTAAGTCTTCATTGTATGTTTCTTACTTACTTGTGGAGAATCTCCTATATTTATATTTATTCATGCTCTGATGAGTCTTAGCACATTTCTAGTTTATTCAAATTGTAGGTTAGTGAAATAATGAATTTTAAAGTGCTTGCGTTCTGAAAAAAATCTATGTGGCAATAGATTAGAAGCATAAAATAGAGTGAGTAGAATTGTGTCATGTTCCACTGGGAGATATATCTTTCCCTTCAGCAGCATATTAGAAATGCATGTTTTAGAAATGGAGGCAAACTACACTGTACTTTCCTCCCACAAGACACATTTTTCAGCCTTGAGCAGAATTTTATTCTGGGTAGATATTTTTGTGTGTGTGTTGGAAAAGCTCAAGAGTTTAATCTATTTAGTATTATTCTTTGTACTAGGAGAAACGGGCACGTTAAATTTAAATGGCATTGAAAAAAATAAACCACTAACTTTCCAAAAATGTTTTAATTGGTTAAGAGATGTCATATTTCTCTGTGTAGTGCCAATTTTTTAATTAAAATTTCAAAATAAGTTCAATGCATAACTAGATTATCTATAAAATCTGAAGGTTAAATACTAAATATGAAGTGTATTGCCAGATTGAAATTTTCAAAATAAATAAATGCATTTTTCATTTTCAATTATAAAATATAAGTATTATATCTTTTTTCACTTTTGAAATATTAAGTGATCTTTTAGTTAGCAATATTAATGCACACTTTCTTTTCTGAATCAGGCAAGACAATATATGTGAAGAAGTGTCTGAAAAAAATTCTCATTGATGAATTATGTGAATTTGTACAAAAAAATGTTTTACCATGTGTTTTGCTCATTTTAGACCCTTGGCAAGAAGAAAAATAGTTAGACATATTAAATTATATTAACTAATTTATTTATAATTTAATGCATTTAAGATGTTATATTTATTTGGATGAACTGCATTCTTCATTTATTTTCTATGTATTAAAACTTGCTTAGAGTACTTAAAAATGCAACTTATTTAGGCAGGAATAATGATCTTGAATTATCAATACTAGACACTAGTCTTAAGCTTTTCCTTAATATTATGAAGAAATCTCAAATACAGAGCTACTGTGAAACCACCATAACACTCCAGATACTAAGAAGAGAGAAGCTATACATCAGGAGAGAATTGCCAACCAGTAGCTCCCATGGAAGTCATTACGACACCCCAAATTGGTGCACACATTTATCTCCAAAGAACTCAATCAGAAAATACATAAGTAACTCAAATGAACTTCCTCATCATAATATTAATATTTGTGTCCCTGGGACTGAAGCACTACATGAAGCTTGGAAGGGTTTAAACAATTTAGTGTTGAAATAAGATGTCCTTGAGGTGTACTATTCCCCAAAGTAAAAAGAATGCTTTGGAATTCAGGACTCCAAAAATACCACGATAAAAATAAATGTGATTATTGAAATGATGAAACTTTAAATTATTCTAAATGGTTATTTTAGAAATACAGGAGAATTTCTTTCCTCATTAAAATTTACCACTGCAGGAAAATTATTCTTTTAAATAATATTTGATAATTATTATTATTTATTTTGGTGGTGCTGGGGATTGAACACATGGCCTTGTGCATGTGAGGCAAGCACTCTACCAACTGAGCTATATCCCCATCCCTTGACTATCATATTTATTTAGTTAATTTTATGTGTATATTTCTATTCTTATTATTGCAAAAATAAACTAGTAAATTTCAGTACATTTCTGAAAAAAAAATACTCAAAAGTGAAGCTATTGTTATATCTCTTAGAAAAGATAGTATCAAATCTATAGTGGAATTAATTATTTGAGAGGATTACAAGGGAACAATTACTGATGCAAGAATTTTGATTCTTAAATTATAATGATAATTTTCCTTTTATAAATTTAGGTTGCCAGATAAGAAGTAAGCTTGAAACCAGATGTCTCAAAATTTTTTGACAAATTTTATCAGTGGTATTATGGAATAATTAGAACTATGGTTCATATTGCTCCCAAGCAGAATAAAAATCTATTTTAAAATTCAAGGGCCTAAAAGAAGGATTATTTCATTAAAAATTATTGAATCTACACATTTTACCTTTCTGAGCATAAAACATATCACTTTCTTTTCTAGTATAGTTTCTTATGAATCATACCTAGTTATCATGTAACAGATTAAATCTAAATGAGTGACACTAATCTGGGTATATATGATCACCACTCATTTTTTTTCTTGGAAATGCTTATTATGAAGGTGGAAAAAAAATTGTGAATTATAAACCCAATAGATATTGTACAAGATGGTATTAGAGATGGTGATTTGCTAGACTAGTGTTTTTTTAATTGTGAAAACATTTTCAGAAGTAGTCACACTCCTTTTAATGTTTGGCTGATAATTGCAGAAGTCTTGTATGAGAAATATGGGATGTAAAACAAAATGGGGCAAAAGAAGATTTTGAAGAAAATTGTTCTTTTTAAATATCCAAAGTGCTGATATTTATTAATGAGATGAAGAACATTTTGGGAGTGAAAACCCAGAATAAAATTTGGGTCATGCTGCTTTAAATCTTTCTCTATGACAGGAAGATTTTTTTTTCCCCTCTGAGGCTGAGTTCAACAGTTGGGCATTGAGTAGGACACAGGTCTGGCAATACCAGAGGGGAGCAGGATGAGAGAGCTGTGTCTCAATACATCTAGGTAGGTGAGATGAAAAGCAACATAAAAGTGTAACAAAATCGTAAATAACTCACCAAGGTATGCAAACATCCTATTTTAAAACTTTTTATTAGATATGTGTAGTAGAACATAGATGTCTGGAGATAAAGTGTATAGCTTAGAAAATTGTGAAAACCAGGGAAAAAGAAACCAAGCGGTAGTTTGGGAACTGCAGGGAGGTTTTTAGAGTGAAAGAATAAACCTATATTAACAAAGAGAGATGTATTCTAAAAAGAAGTGGGAGTTAACCACTGTGCAATCATCAGGCAATCATAGGTTACAGAATTGTAGGTAAATGTTATTTTGTGAACATTTTTTTTTTGCTTCATTAAAATTTAAATTCTTGAATGGCAAGGACAGTCATTTTTTCTTCACTTGTAGTTGAATAGAACACTTTTATTTATTTTTATGTGCTGCTGATGATGGAACCCAGGGCCTCACACATGCTAGGCAAAGGTTCTATCTCTGAGCCAAAACTCCAGCCCAAGGACAGTCTTTTTATGACAGTGTTATTAAATGCAAATTGTATAGTGTTTTCTAAAGAACAATTAATAAATATTTTGGAAAAAAGAGAAGCTCTTTTTTTTTAAAAACTGCTTGATTTACTAACTTAATCATTTTAATTGACTTAAAATTTTAGGGGAATTTGAAGATGCCAAAATCAATTACTTGATTCAGTTTTCTTTATTTTAAATATTGTTACTCAATGATTATACTCTTTAATAAGGACAAATATGAAAACATATTCAATACAATGGATAGAATTATGGTAGCATTTAGAGCTGCTTGCAAATTTATATTCTCCTTCCAGGTACTGTCTTGGATTTGAGTCAAGCCATGTGACTTATACTGTTAAAGAATTTTAAGAGGTTTTTTTTTTTCATATCTAGGGCAGCATATTAAATTGATAATTCAATTTTTTTTTCTTTTCCTTCTACTACATCAGCAAGCACATTCCATTACAGCAACTGTGCAAACAGCCCAAGTCATACAGCAAGTTCAACAGAGATATTGAAGTCTCCTTAGAACTTGCAACAAAAATGAAAAAGAACAAAACAATACAGAATAAATGTATTAATGGTTTAAAGCTACAGAGTTTTTGGTCAAATATCCCAAATATGTACCATATGCACAGAAAGTATGTGGTAAGGAAGAAATGAAAAAATAGGATTAGAATGTTCTACTTTTTGCAATATACATTTCCAGAGAAGACAGAGAATTCAGGAAAAAGGCAAAACTGGTGAAAGATTTTTGAGGTCATTTAAATGCTACTTTGAAGAAGTATTTTTTATGGCCACAGCTTCACCTCTAAGAGAAACTCCCACCCCCCTCTGGGAAACTGGAAGAGTGTTCACCACATGGGTGACAAATGGAGCCACACTTCTGGCAGTGTGAGAGGGGAAAAGGAAGATGAAAGGACTGCATTACATAATATACATAGGTAAAGGAGATGAAAAGACATTTAAAATGTTGCAGTATCCTAAATAACTCAGCCAGCTATGCAAACACACTGAATTTGATGGGTACTTTCCAAGACAGTGATGAGAGGTGGCTTTATGGCCGCCTACACAGGACTGGATTCTGCCTCATCCCCTTCAATTCTTCAGCATTCTGTAACAAACACAAGGGTAGCAAAATCTCTGTAGGCAGTATGTGTGGGGGCAGGATTATCTGCCAACTCTATGTAAAGAGCATAAGAGTATGAGCAATTCAAAGCAATGTTCTTGCATTACTGAATCTGACTATGGTAACTTGAGATTCCTAACTGCTCTGTTTATTTATGAAGCAAATATATAATATAGTCGATTCCTACTTGCAGTTGTCCAAAACAAATTGAAACATTTCATCACAATGTCAAGGATAGTAATCCTGGTTGAAATTTTTATGCCTTTTAAAGTTTATAAAACCTTATTATAAATATTATCTAATTTTCACAATATCCTTCAAAGATGATAGTATTGCTTTGTTTAATTTAATAGGTAATAGACTAGATGTACATGTGTTTTCATTTAAAAGAAGAAAGTGAACAATGAACAGAAGTTTCTACAAATCAAAGTTTATTCAGTATTATAATGTAATATCTTCAACTAAAACTATGATGTATGTGAAAGCAGCTTCATAACAGGGAACTACTATGATCAACAAGAACCTAGTAGATGTGATGAAACGACTTAGTTCTCATATACAAGTCTGTATTAAAGGGGTTGCATACTTTACATTTAAAGGAATATAAATAGATTTGCATAGCTTGAAGGAGCCACAGTGAAAAAGAAAAACTCTTTTCAAGCTTCTTTTTCCCCTTGTACCTCACATTTACCTTTCTTAGTTCATAGGAAAATGTTGCTATTCCTGTTGCTTAGTTGGTTGGACCCAGGACCCAGAACACTTTGTATTGAAATCAGAACACATGAATGGAATTCTTTTGCCCTCTGCTTCTGAGGACAGAATTTGGGAAGGCATCTTTCCTTCTTTCAGTCTTCTTACTCAGTAACTCAGGATCTCAAGGGAAAGGAGATGCAGGGTTATTTTGGACATCAGTCATCAGCATTCACAAATGAAACCAAGGCCTTCCTTAAGCCTGACATCTAAACTTTGTTCTTTACACATTGAGGATGCTTATGCATTGAGCAGCTGTGTGCATGTTCAGTTGTTGAAATTGTACTGCATTCCTAATTCTGTTACTAGCTCATTTTAGTATAGTTGCCAGAGTTTGGAACCCCAAGGGAAAATGGGATAATGATAAAATATGAGCTTCAACTCTCTACCTTGAACTTTGCATATATTATTTTTATGTACTTATTTTTTTAACGGAAGAACTCCTAAGTCCTATTCATATAGTTAAACTAATATTATATTGAAATTTGACTGAAATAGGACAAAGAAGTGCTTTATGTTTCCCCAAGAATTTATTTCATTTAACTTATCCCTTTACTGATATTTAGGTAGCTTTATCCTAAATATCTTTCATAGGAAGTGATGAAATGTTTCCCACTTCAGTAAGATATAATTCTATTTGAATCACTAGTTTACCATAGAAGGAGTTGATTTCCAATATACTTTTCTAAAAGTAGATTTACTAAAAAGGCAAATAACTGGGCTAATTAAGATTCTTACACTAGAAACTGAATAAAATATTTAGCTGTTGGGGGTTTTTAGTCCCCGTCTCTTCCTGACCAGCGGGAGAAGCAGGAAAAGCACACCCCAACCAAGATGAGCCAAGAAAGGTAAAGATCGACTGGCCGCCCACACCCAGCCCTCCCTCCCGGGAGGACAATCAGACATGCCAGGGAGAACAGTCAAAGCAGGATCTCCTTTAATAAGGAAGTACACATATATTGCACAGGAGTCAATCAGAATAAAGGTCAGAGGGGTGGAGCAAGTTCATGTGTACACCCATCTCATAGTCTGTAAGGGAAGGCGCAAGCTGTCGAAGAGGGCAGAAGAGTCCTGGAGGTGGTCCGCCTCCTCTGTCACCACCCACAGCACTGCCTCCTGGCTCATTGCCAGGAGCCATCCCAGCCACATGTGCAGCCTCAAGACCAGGAAGCAGGCAGCCACGCCCTACGCCCTACATTTAGCAACAATGAAATCCCCCCAAATAAGGAATTTTCATAGTGAATTTATATAAAAAGAACATAAAGCACTAGTAGTATTCATATTCAAATCCCCTTGTTGTTTTTTTAAATATAAATTATGGTAAATTTTCATGGAAATTAAATATAAATATGATATGAATTAGATGAGCCATAAGGATACTAAAGATAATTTCTCTTATGCAGAAAAACAAAACGTTGTTTGGAGGAAAAATCTATATATTAAAATATATACTGGGGCTGAGGTTGTGGTTCAGTGGCAGAGCACTTACCTAGCATGTGTGAGGCACTGGGTTTGGTCCTCATCACCACATATAAATAAATTAAAAATAAAGGTACATCACCAACTAAAAATATTTTTAAAACAAGTGTAGTGATACTGAGATGTCTTCTAGCATTTTTCTCATAGATTATCTCAATAACCTAAATTATATTTGTTTAAATATGCAACCACCCTTATACAGATATTGGTAAAATATTTAAAAATGCTTATCTAACAATGGTATTAACAGTAACTTCTGGAAAGAGACAGCACATACAAAATCTAAAAATAAATTAAATTTGAAAAATTATGATGATTTTTAGATAAATCATGATTCAATTGCCTTTTGGAAATGTATATGATCTTTGAAGAATTTTTTTCATCATAAATATAATAATAAGCAAATTGCTAAAAAAATTTTAAAAATATAATATGTACTCTTCTACTGCTTTTAAAAATATGTGAATACTTTTACCCTAGTTCAACCAATTTATCCTTTTGCCTAGTGAGATATTAGAATCAGATATAAGAAATATAGATATTGGACATAATATTTAGCTAATGACATTCAAAGTTTTGCTGCAAAAATTCTAGGCTATATTCTTGGGTAATGCTGTCTAAAATATGCTGTCTTCCTATTTTAGTTTGGTGGGTTGTGCCATGAAGCTACATAATGGAAATATTTAAACAGGCAAAAGAAAAAGGAAATTCTTCTCCCCTTCTAAATTTATAGCAGAATGGAGGAGAAATATATGGAAGAAACAGTTTGGTTTTCTCTGTCTTCTCTGGGTTTCAGATTGAGGAGAAGGTGTTACCAAGCCTAAGGCAGCACAGAGTAACCTAGCCCCTGATTTAGGAATCATAGGTATAAAATGTTCTGTATCAAAATAGGGAAGTTCAAATATGATCGGAACAGGTGGAGGGTAAGAAGAAAAGAGGGAGAGACACAGGGGTGGGGGGGGAGAGAGGGGAAGAGAGAGAAAGAGGGAGAGAAATTGAGGGGGAGCAAGTATGTGGTATTCATGAGAGAGAGATCTTGAGAAATCAAGAATGAACTCCAAAGCTTTCTTTGTTCTTTCCTACTTTTGGGTGACATGGCCATACTCAATAGAGAAAAATTTGCTGCAGGTTCTACTATGATGAGATTTCTTACTAAGATTCAAGTTTAGAGGGGTATCACTGGATGAGGGAGTTGAATGAGAGACAGCAAGACCCAGGATCTGCATCCAATAAAGTCTGCAGGAAAACAGAAGGTGCATAGGAAAGCTGGTCAAAGCATTTTAGAATTTTTACCGAGTTTAATAATGAATAATCAATTTACCAGTTGGTAATGTTGGATCAGAGGCCACCAGGTTTCTACATGAAGGAACCATGAGCTTAATGATCCAAACATTTATTTGATCTGAATTTTTAAATTAATCACCCCTCATGCTTATTTAATCACATTTTTTTTGATTAATAACATTTTAGCTATTGACTTCCACTACTTTTTTTTTTCTCCTACAATTATCTTTTTTTACCCTTAACCCCTGGTATTTACCATTCTGTCCTGTTTTTCTATAATTTTCATTTCTTTAGATTCCACTTGTGTGGTTTTTGTCTGTGCCTGGATTGTTTCACATAATAATATATCTTCCGGATTCATACATTATTTTTGCAAATAAAAGAATTCATTTCATGGGAGTGCTGTGTTGTATTCCATTTCATATATATATATATATATATATATATATATATATATATATATACACACACACACACACACACACACACACACACACACACAGTTAGTTTTCTTTTATCTATTCATCTGCTTTGGAACAATTAAGTTTATTCCATATTGTGGCTGTGTGAATAGTGCTGTAGGGAACACAGAATTCTGTATTCAGGTACCTTTTGGGCATTCTGATTTCATTTCCTTTGCTGTGTAGCTAGTACTGAGATTCCTGAATTAGACCATTTTTATTTAGTTAGTTTTTTAGGAAATCTCACCTCTTTTAAAAACTAGAAAAAAATATGATTAGTTCTTCTAAGTTTTCCTTACTAATGGAAATGAACATTCTAAATTGAAAGTAACAGAAGGGGAGAACAATCTTTGAAACCAATGTTTAAAATGTTTGTCACCCTTAATATCTTATATCTTTCCCATCTATGTCTAGCCTTATACTTTAAAAAGTAAAGATGCAAGAAAAAAATTAGTGATGAACACTATATTCACAGCAGCCTTAAACCTGAATTGTCTTCATGCTCATTGCCTCTTTTTCCTGGTAATTCTACTTTTACAATCATTTCAAAGTTACATTTAGATGCTCTTTTTTTTTTTTGTAACCAGTGTTTCATTCTTTGTATTGCTTCCTTTTTCCTCTCTTATTATTAGGATAATTATATTATATTATATATCATAATGTTGTTTCTAAGTTTAAGGAGGTTGATTTGATACTAAGTTTAAGAAGTAAGTATCAACATCGATAGATTGGCAAAAAAGAAATAAAATGCCCAAACATAATAATTAATATTTGAATGAATGTCTACCTAGTTCCCGTACTTATCTCCATGAAGTTTTATGACACAGAAAATATGTACACATGTTTTATGAGTAGGCTTAATATTCCATCATATCCATGCATTTTTTTCAGGTAAATTTTGAAGATCTTATTCATAGAGATATTTTGTTCAAATTAAAGTTTTCAAAAAAAGAAAATTGAGAACCGCTCAGTAGAATCTCTGATATATAATTCTCTTTGGAAAAAAAAAAAAAGAATTTTAGCACAGCACTGATATGCTTGATTTAGTACAGAGCATTCTGTCAATAGCTAAAATGATAGTTTTGACAACTGAGGGAGGGTGAAGAGTGAGAAGAATTAGTTTTATGTCAGAAGTTGCTATTACTTTTTGTGCAATGGAATCAGAATACTTCCAAAGTCTGATTTTTCTGTAGATATGTTTGTATAATTCTTTAAAAATCTATAAGAATAATTCTTGTAAAATATATAAAGGAACACTAAATTAATAACCATACTCTGAGATATGTCATAATATAGAGGTAAACACCAAATACTATCAAATCTCTAAAGATTGCTTTGCCCATTATTCAAAAGAACAAGTTTAAATATTAAATGAAAATCAACCACTTGTTTTTCTAAGAGGTTTTCCCTATATATGATGAACTCATTCCTCTCTCTGCATATACCAGGTGTTTTCTAGGAGAAATTTTTCAGTTCCAATGACTTAAAACCATCCTGCCAGATGTTTTTTTACATGATTTACAGTTATAAACAATTGTATTGGTACTCTTTAAATTTAGAACTCTTCCATGTATTGCATAGTTTGGGTCATCAAGCTTCACACAAATTTTATTTTTTAAGGCAAATCACCCACCTCTTTGAAAATTTTTATTACCTGTTACCTGTTTATCTTAAAATAAAAATATGGCAACCTACACAAAATGAAATTTAAAAATGAGAATTATAAAAATAATTTTGAATTAAAATGGTATTTACATTAAAAATGTACATTGAGCTTCCATTATATTTAAATACATAAATCTTTAAGTTTCTTCAACAGAAAAAATTAAGTATGTATTTTGCAGTGAATATATGATTATAACCTAAATACTACTACGAAATATAAATTTTAATCTTAATTTTTTTATGGTGCTGGGGATCAAACCCAGAACCTTGTACAAGTGAGGCAAGCACTGTACAAACTGAGCAATAATTTTTATAAAATAATTTTAAGACTTATGAACTTGTCTTTTATTTCTCTAGCTCTTATATTCATTAGATTTATATCAATGCCAGTAAGAAAAACCTTTTGCCTTTAAGAAATTTAAAATTAAATCCCCTTAAGATTGTAAGCAGTAAAACAGTGAGATAAACCTTATCTATTTGTAAATCCTACATCTCCTACAATGGCAAAACAGATTATTAAATGAGATGTTTAGAATGCTTTTGAAGGAAACATTTCAAAATTGTAGATTGTAGTTATCTTACTCATTGAATTAAAACATGATATAATGTAAAGTCATCTTTAATTGGTTTATATTTTAACTTAAATTAAGTTGCAACTTTGTAATTAGAATTATGAAGTAGTAATAATATTCTAATTTGTCTTAAAAATACCCACCTTTAAGAGAAAAATTTATTCCATTTTCTAGCTAATAATCAACCCAATCTTCAAACTCCTGGTACTTCCAAAACCTCCTAGATGACCAATCATTTTGTGGATATCAGTATAGACAGTGAATTTTTTTTAAAGAGAGAGAGAAAGAGAGAGGAAAATTTAATATTTATTTTTTAGTTTTCGGCGGACACAACATCTTTGTTTGTATGTGATGCTGAGGATGGAACCTGGGCCGCATGCATGCCAGGTGAGTGCGCTACTGCTTGAGCCACATCCCCAGCCCTGACAGTGAATGTTTAAACTACCATTTTACATGATTTATAAAAAAAAATCATAAATTTAGTTATACAGTACTATATATTCTAAATATCATAGAACTGTCAGCAGTAGATTATTTTCAAGTAGAATTCAATTTTTACAATGAGTCATGATGTTCACTTTATTATATTTGTTTTCAATTAATATCTAGGTGTCAATGGACATGTAAATAAAGCATAATTTTGACTGAAAAAAAGTGATTTCTCATGGTTTTCTAATATACTTTTAATAATGCTAATATTTATATTGGAGTAGGTAGTGCCAATTTATTAGTTGCTGTGTGTTATAAAATTACACACATACCCTGTGTATAAATTTTACTACCAATTCAAAGATATCCATATAAAAGTAAATTTGTTTTTAGATTCATGAATGTGTGCTTTCCCATTTGGAATAATCCAGGATTACACTTAAAACAAATAAAAAGTTATGCTTTAATTTATTACATTTATTTGTCTTTGGAAACTGGCACATTTAAATAAGATATATAATTTTTCACTTTTAATTGCTTTTAATTCCTTCACACTTTATGAATATTCAGTATTTCATCATCTGGAAATGTTTATTTCTACATTGTGGTCATGTTTCTAACAAGTCTACTGTTGGAAGAGCAATTCTATAATGAGAGCTAAGGATATTTTTCCCCCATTTACTCTAATGATTTTTAAAGAGTTATTTCATAGACTATTTTTCAGACATTTAATCCCATACCATGATGATTTTTAATTAAACTGAAAGCATGTTAAAAGAATATCAACAATTTAGTATTGTTAGATAGAACAAAGAACTCAATAAAGGCAAAGTGACTCTATCAAAGAAGAATGTAAGGAAGAGGTGAGTTATAGATCAAGAAGTGTAAAGACTTTGGTAAGGTGATGAAAACAGATGGCTAAGTGCTCCTTGGTGTTCCTGTGTATGCAGTCATCTCCCCCAGTCCTTAAAAATTTCTGTAATATCAATTGTACACAAACACACATACATACACATACATATAGGCACACACATCATAATCATTGTCAAAAAAAATGGAAATGAGTACTGTTCCTGATTATGATGTCCAATGCCTTTTATAATTTTTTTCATATTTCTCAATATGATTTTTCTGAAAATTTAAGACAAAATTTCTTTTAAAATTTTGGGAAACACTATGAACTAGCAGGAGCTACTAGTATACTTGGAAGTAAATGTAAACATATGTTTTCCTTGTATTTATTGCCCTTGACCAGAATAACACAACACTTGAGGAGAAGAGTTTTTATCTTACTTTGATGTTATCATAATTACAGACTTATATTAATGACAACAAAAACAAGGTGTTATATATATGCTGCCTCCAAATGGATACTTTGGTATTATATCCACTCAGAAAGTTTGAGAATTTGACTCAGGGTAGAGAATGATGTTGAGAATTGCGCATTTTATCAAAGAATAGTTGAGCCACTCAAGAACCTTGTACAAATGAATATGTATATCCAAATGTAAAGGTAGTTTTGAACTCTTGTTATCAGTATGCAGAAGGGAACAATAGGTTTTCTTAAATTTTCTACCACAACTGAGTACTTATGTCTAAGGAGAAAGAGGGTCCAGACACACTTGAAGTGCAAACTAGGTGAATGTCCATCAAACAATAAACATGGCTAATACCAATACTTCTACTGCTTTTGACATAGAAGATTCCACAAGAAAACCTATGCATAGAGAGGAATAGAAATTATTTTTTCCTACCAAAGGATTTTATTCAAAGGTGAGTAAATAAGAACAATAATATTTGACAAAAATATAATATAAAAATCTGAGAAAATACTCCAATGAAAGAAAGTAGGTATTTGAAAGGAATGCTGTCACAAGTAGAAGAAACGCTAAAAACATTTTTTTTCTTTTACTAAATATTTTAACTAAAATTCATTGAATTGCTAATAAGAGTTAGACATTGTAGGAAGCAGTGAAGAGAATAGGCTAAATGCCTACCTTCCTGGGATCACTGTTAAGGATTTTAGTAAACTCTAAGGAAGTCAAGATAGATCCACAAGAAACCCATTAAACCAATTGTGTGAGTATGCCAAGGAAAAAAGTGGAGATAGACAATGCCTGCCTTAATGAAGAATGAGAATATTAACACTTAAATAAAAACTCAAAGCAACTGTCATAGTTAGAATTCCTGATATTTGAATACAGTACAGAGTGAAAAAACAAGCCCTTGGAAATATGAATCATCCATATAGATAACAATATTAATGATAAAAATCAAATAATTTTAATTTGCATAATTAATTATACAATGATGTAATAGTAACTTGGGACTTATCCATACCAGGTCATTTGATACCATCAGTATGAAAAAAGGTCATTTATGAAAAAGTTCAGTAGAACAAAATCAATTATCAATTACAAATCTAAGAAATCATCCCTGAAATTAAAAACATACTAAAATGAAAGAGTCTGCATAAAAATTGAAGAATCTCTTGTTTTCCATTAAAAATGTCTATGTCAAGATATAGTCTAGCATTTAGCAACTTTAGCTTTTTATTTAAACATCTTCCTTCATGTTAACAAGAATATTTCCCTACATCTTTGATGGACTTATTTTTTATCTCCTTAAATCTTTGGTCATTTATACCTCTCACATTATGTCTTTATTTTCACAATTTCCAATAGACTCCTGTATTCCCAGTAATATTGCATTGGCATTTTAAATAAGTATTATTTTGCATTTCAGTCTTGGCAATTGTGTAGACATTGGTGACATTTACTGAGAAAGGTGTTATAATAACATGTTTGGGATAGCTTTGTTTTTGTGAGGAGAATTTGGGATTATTTATGACATATAAAATTTTATAAATAGTTTACTGAGAACACAATCAGCCTCCATAGAGATGTCTCAATTTGGGGGATAGTTTCTGAGTGCATAAGTGAGGGAGAGAGTTGAGAGGTCATCTGGGGAAGTACAATATGAACAAAAGGATAAAAGGATAACTTGGAACAATCTCACTGAAAACACTGCCAGAGGAAAAAAATTGCAAAAAGAAAAGAGAGTGAATGAGGCAGAAAACCATAAAAAAAGGCTATATGTAAAATGGTATACTCTCCATCAAGTAAGAGGAAAAATTCTATCATTTGCAATAACAACAAAAAAATAGATGAGTCTGGAGAACAATATGATAAGTGAACTAAACCAGGCACAGAAGGAAAAATACATTATCTCAACTCATGTGGAATCAAGATGGGCAAGAATCATAGAAGCAGGGAGAAGACAGGTGGGGTGCTGGAGTGGATGGAGAAGGGTTGGGGACATGTTGGGCAAAGCATACAAAATTTCAATGAGATGAGAGATATGATTCAATTCCAAGAGCCGTGTAATTATCATTTGTTTACTGCTCGACATGGATGTTCCTAAACACTCTGATTTATTAATGTTTTTTAATTTGTAAATTTGATGTTCTTTTCAGCTGTTTGAAGGCTAATAACACATTTATTCCTGTTAAACAAGTATTATTAAAAATAACCCATTTCTCACCCTAATCATTGATAACCTACATTTAGCAGTTACATGCTCTGATCCCACAGGTGACACCTATTGCCCCTCTGTCATACACAAATTTTGAAATTTTAGATCTCAAAGATGCAAATAAGGGGCCTAAAATATCTTTATAACCAATTTGTTTTTTGTACAATGGATTTGTTAGTGATGAACCATTGATCTGGACTTCTGAGCACTAGCCTGATTATCATGAACAGCTGAGGACAGCCAGGGAGTACACTTTGCTTCTCAGAAAGTGAAGATTGGACTGAGCCTGATGCTGCTTTGTTGTTTTTCCTAAATGTGTCAAGCAGTTAAATTATTTTTCTCCTTAAGGGCTTATTAAAAGGATATTCAAAGAAAATCTTAGTGTTGTTTTATAAGGCATAGTGTTAAATGGCACAAGTGTAGGAAGCATTACTCCACAGTAGTATGGAATTAAAGCAAAAGTAATGTCAAAACAGGCAAGAAAACTGACACTGATTCCCTCTAAACACTCCAGAAGGAATACAGACGATGGGCTGGCCATGTAACTTAGTGACAGAGTACATGTTTAGCATGCCTGGCACCTGGGTTCAATCCTCCCACAACAAAACAAAACAAAGAAGAAAAAAATACAGATTTTCTGGCAATTTGTGGAATTCTGACTGCTATAAAAATGAAAAAAATAAATTCATGTTTTCTCAAGCCACTGAATTTATGGTAATTGTTTTTCACAGGCAATATGAAACTAATATAGTATCCCATTTTGATTTTATGAATTGTTGCATATCTAAAATATTTGAAAACTTGGAAAATCCTTCACATGTATGTGACTCTAATCTCATTACTGTTATTACTGTGAACTTTTACATTTGTGGCCAATTCTCTGTTAGAGATAAGTTAATCCTTTATTACTAAGTGGATTCTCCAGAGGCTTTAATTAAACAAAATCATGTTATAAGTTTTTCTGTATATTCTCATTTATTCTAATTCATCAAACAGAGCTACTTTTGATTCCAGGAAGATTTTTTTTTTAATTAATTTTTATTGTAGGTTGTTCAAAACATTACATAGTTCTTGATATATCATATTTCACACTTTGATTCAAGTGGGATATGCGCTCCCATTTTCCAGGAAGATATTTTAAGCTATCAAAATATATTCCTCACAGAAGAATTAAATCATTATTTTTTAATTTGAGATGTTATTGTTTCATTTGATTTTAATTAAATATCAAAAAAATTCAAAATATGTACTTCAATCACCCATTTTATCTAATGCTACTTAAACAACTAATTGTAAAGAGTTCCTTATTTTTAAAGAATTCCCAATAACTTTACTAAAACAATGTATAGAATTGATTTTTAAACTCCACTGAATAAGTTGAGTTAATATTTTACATTTTATAGATTGTCTTAATATTTTAGAAAGAAATGATTATCAATATCAAATGAATCACTTTCATCTGAAATGACTGTATACAGCGGAATCATTTACTGATATGAGTAATATATATGTGTGTGTGTGTGTGCGTGTATATATATATATATTACTCTCTATAAATATTTGCTTAAATTTTTGTATTATATACTGGCATATAAACACATGTACTTAAAACTAAGTTGATGTTATCTTATTCATTTCATCAGCTGTGATGTGTTGAGCCCTGATCTGTTCCAGACACTATGCAAATTGACATATATAAATAATATTTCCTAGGATAAAACACTAGTCTTAACTAAGCTCACAACACAGACTGGTATGTACACATATACCACAAACTGAATGTTATTTGAAATTTCACAATCAAACTGAATAAGAATGATAATAAAAGTTATCAAAAATAGTATTTATCAATTATAAAGTTACTAAATACTAGGAACTTATGTGTCTCAGATTCTGCTGAACATATACATTTCTTCATTAAATCATTATAATAACCCTGTCAGAGTAATAAGATTTATCCTCTCTTATAGATAAAAATTTAGGGTCATAAAAGTGACACTACTGGGCAGTGTTCACACACATAAAGAGAGTCAACAAGGGGGTTTGAATCTAAAACTTTAAATTTCAAAGCCTTAGCTTTCAAATTCAGTCTCATATAGCCTCAAATAACAGTTGATATATATCTGATGAGAATAGCAAATATGAATAAATAAAAATTACTTTTGACTAGGAATGTATACTGGGATAGTCTATGATACAATAGATTGGAATTTGACATGCAGACAATAGGATGGCATGGATGTGTTTAAAATGAAGAGACATATCTATTTTAATTAAATAAGGATTATAAATAAAGATTATCTTATCATATCACATCATGCCACATCCTATTTCATCATATCTTGGCATATTTGAAGGCGTTAGTGCATAAACTGTAGAACTGAGAGAAAAGGCCCAGGAGTGCTGAGGCAGCAGCTCAAGGAAGGAAAGCTAGAAGGGAAATATGGATTCCAGAGTCATGTCATAGAGAAGCATAAAGATGAACAGGCTTCTAGGAGCCAAGAAGCAACTTTATCTTCCCCTCAGGTAAATAGTCATTAACATTTGAGATTCCTCTTAATAATGAATCCTGAAGACATTTCATATTGACCTATGGTATAGTTGTAATGAATTGCTATTTCTATATTCAAAATGAATGAGACTTAGATTAAAGATCAATTGGGGAATTTCTTATGTTTACCTTACTTTTAACATCTATTACCTAGTTGATATTTTTATACAGCATTTGAAAGTTCTTAAATCCATGGAGTTGCAAAAAGGAGATGTCATGTTTAAATACTTGGTTCCTATTTTTTTTTTGAATTTTTATTTATTAATTAATTAATTTATTTTTTATTAGCGATTGAACCGAGAAGGGCTTAACCCCTGAGCCACATTTCCAGGCCTTTGTATTTTTATTTTTGATACAGGGTCTTCCTAAGTTCTAAATTGCGTGCTTTGAACTTGTGATCCTCCTGCTTCTGCCTCTGGAATGTCCGGATTACAGGCATGTGCCACATGCATACTGCTTGGTTCCTAATTCAATTCTTTGATTGTAATTTCTATTGAACCTCTTACTAACTGTATTGACCTGAGAAGGGACTAGATAATTCTAACTTTAGTGAAATCATAAGTGGATAAAGCAGTATAGACAAAGCAATAAACATTACTGGAGCAGGGTCATATGATAGAATTGTTTAAGTTGTTTATCTGCTTTTCTGAAGAGTCAGCCAGGTACAGTGGCACATGCCTCTAATTCCAGTGGCTCATGAGGCTGAGGCAGGAGGACAGCAAGTTCAAAGCCATCCTCAGCAATTTATTGAGGTCCTAAGTAAATTAAAGTGACCCTGTCTCAAAATTTAAAAAAAAAAAAGAGTAAAATACATTAAGACCTTTGATTACCAACAAAAATATTGTATTGATTATTCAACCAATATTTATTGAGTTTATATCAGGCACTGCATATCAGCCAGTATTTACTGAGGAGAATCAATGAAAAAAAGACAAAAAAATCCTCTTCCTTTCATGATGTGTTATCTTCATGAGCATATTAAAACAGAAATATCCAACCGCACTTTTTAAAGTACCATAGGAAAGACTTTATTCACAGTGATTGAAGAGAAGTTTTGAGATAGGTATCAGGACCACTGCAATAAATTTTGTAGTGGAGGAGAGACTGGACTTAGTACAACATACACATTGGGAATTTATAGTCAAAAAGCAGGGAAGAGTATGTGGATAGAAAATAATGAGAAAACATAGATAGTAAGGAGAGTGGCTGAACCAAATCAACATCATTTTTTTCTGAAGACAGATCAGAGGATCACATATTATCTGAGGGATGGAAAAGAAAGAAGAGCCCTAACATGTATTGAGGATGTTCTGATATCAAGAATGAAAGGTTTGGGATAGAATAAATTAGTGCAGCTCTTGATAAAACTGGACTTCACAAGGAAGTGCCCTGATAGGCCTAAGATAAGTTCAAGTGAATCACTAAATTTGAGGCAAAGAGTATTAGTCACAATCATTGAAAAGAACTTTGAGAATGGCATATGTAAAGAACCACAAAATTCTAATACTTAAAAGCAACAAGAATGCTAAAAAGAAATGTTAAGTAAACCTCAGAGCTCTGAAAATGAACAAAGAATTTACAGCAGTCCAAGGTACATATATTTATTTTAAATGTTGAAAAGAGAAGCAAATATTACAGTTATTTAAATTGCCCCACTCCCACTCTCTCATTATCATCATTATTAAAATCTTGGGGAAAACAGAAACAAACAAATAGACAATCAAAAAACATCCTCCTCATCACAGCGGCAGGGAAAAAAAGTAGTCCACTGCCATTGAAGAAGGCAGGACAGGATTAGAGCTCCCCCAGAAGTCTCAGTTCAAAAAAAATTTCAGTGATTGACCTGCCTGGCAGTTCTGTGGAAATTCCACTCTCTATCCTTTTCTAAATTGATCTGATTGTGGCTTCATTCAGTATGAACACCATTTTCCTAGGGCATTGGAAAAATTAACCAACAGTAATAATTTAATATCACAGTTGGCCATGGTTCCATAATAAAACGAACAAGAGGTCAAGCAAAAGCACTTATAGCTGGAAAATGAGATGTTTCTATGGCAATTTGGAAAGTTGGAATATACTCCTAAGAACCAAAAAAGCTGTGTTCACAGGGAATGCTATACATATTTCTGGGGATGACCTGAGACATAGCCAAAACATTCATATATGGCTGACTTTCAGCATTTGATTAAAAAGGAAATGAATACTCTGCCATATGTGGAAATGACTTTCATGAATAGAGGAGGTATACTCCAAACATCCATAGAACTCCTGAGAGAAAACAAGAAGACATTGTTTTAAGGATGATGAGGAAACTTCTGTCATCAGTTGATGTTCAAGATAATGGAGCAGAAATTGTATCCTGCACAGAATAAAGACTTTACCAAATTTAGAAAAGTCACTAAATAGCAGCAAGAGTAGCAACAAAGCAACAACGAATATCAATAACAACCATCTTTAGGAAAAGAAGTAGAAAATCTGGTTTTAAGAATTGTTAAACTATATTATATATATAATGTCCAATTTTTAACAAAAATTTTCAAGGCATGAACAACATGGGAAGGCCTAATTCAGATACAGGGAAGATGCTCATAAAAATTGTTCCCCAATTACAATTGTGGGGCTTGCTAAATAAAGATGTCCCATTCGGGTTATCTACACTTACATATCTATGTCTTTCTATATATTTTTTCAAAAGTGAGCCATGTCAAAAGGACTAAATGAAAATAGGATAACATATTTCACTAAACACAACTTATCAGTGAAGAGATTAAATGATCAAAAAAGATCAAATAGAAATTCTAAAATTGATAAGTATAATCAGTGAAGTGATAAATTTGTTAGATATGCTTAATAGCAGATGGGAGTTCATGGAAGAAATAGAAAACTGGAAGACAGGTCTGTTGAAGCCATTTGTATTACCATGTATAAACAGACAAGTGACTCAGAATAGTTGAACAATGATAGAGGTAGAAAAGAAAGCAGGTGGATCCTATTTCTCTTGAAAATTATTTTAAAGCTGCTAAGATCACATAAATGTGTTACTGGCTTAATGAATAATATGTAAAACAAGAGTATAAACTTTATAGTTCAGAAATATATTCATGTGTTGATATCCAATTGATAACTGACAAGAGTAATAATTAAATAGAAGGGAATGTCATTTTTAAAAAAATGTTGTGAGAAAACTGTACTAATATAATACAACCAACATAAAGTAGGTTATAGGAAAGACATAATAGGTAACATGCAAAAATTCTTACAAGAAAATAGGAGTGATCCTCTGTGGCCCTGGATTAAACAGTACCATCTTAAATATAACATCAACAGCAAATTTGAAAAAGATAGATAAAAATGGAATTTCTTCAAATTTAAAACAACATTTGCTTCAACAGATAGTATAAAATGGTAAAATGACTCTCAAGGAATGTGAGGAAACATTTCCAAAACTTGCACCTGATAAGACACTGGTATATAAAATAAATAACATATTTTAAATGCTGATAAAGAACCCCAGTTAGCTGTAGGCATCATACTATCCAATTTCAAAATCTACTATGAAGTGATAAAACAAAACAGCATAATGTTGTCACACAAGCACACACATAAGGGGCACAAATTATTTCATAAGAAAAATCTCTTTAGAAATGGGGAAAAGACCTACATAGATATTTCTTAAAATAAGACATTACAGGGCTCAGTGGTAGAGCACTTTCCTAGTGTGTCAGGCACATCAAAAAGACAAAAAGAAAGGACAAAAGATATAAATGGCCAACAGGTAAATGAAAAAATGTTCCATATTACTAATCATCATTGAAATACAAATCAAAACCATGATGAGACATCACCTCATACTGGTTAAAATGGCTATTATCAAAAATAAGAAAAGATAAGAAGTTTTGATGAGAAGGAGAAGAAAAGGCAACCCTTGTGCACTATTGTTGAAAATGTAAATCAGCATGACCAATATAGTAATGTCTGGAGTTATACCTTTGATACAAAAATATAAATTATAAAGAGATTCTCATGCTAACAGAAGGAAGCCAGATACCAAAGGCAATATATTGTATGATTATCCCAAATTGGCAAATTTAAAGACAGAAGGGATTTCCACTTGCAATGGGGAGGTAGGATTAAGGAGTTACTGCTAATGCATATATATACATTTTATATATATAAAATGTATATATATATATATATATATATATATATATATATTATATGTATATCTATGTGTACTACAAAACATATATTTATAATACAATGCATATAACATAATGTATATAATATACATATTTATATGTATATTATATATGTTAGACATGAAGAAAATATTAGTGCTGATGGTTGCATAATTTAATAACTTTATAGAGAAAACTGAATTGTACACTTTAAAAAGGCAAATACTATTGTATATTAGTTAATTTTATCAAAACAATGCTTTCAATAAAATTACTATTATAGAAAAATCACTTTGAGGACCATTTTATTTATTTATTTATTTATTTATTTTTTAAAATATTTTATTGGTTTTATTGATTTTTCTAAAAATATACTACAGCAGTGGAATGTATTACAATTCTTATTACAGATATAGAGCACGATTTTTCTTATCTCTGTATATAAAGTATGTTCACTCCAATTTATGCCTTTATACATGTATTTTATTTTTTTCATTACATTTCTTAATATACATATATACCACAATTTTTCATAACTCTGTTTGTATATAAGGTATGTTGACACCCAATTCAAGTCTTCATACATGTACTTTGTATAATGATGACCATCACATTCCACCATCCTTGCTAATCCCCTTCCCTGTCACTTTTCCTCCCATCCCTCTTCCCTATTTAGTGCAGCTATAGTATCTCTAGGGGATAATGATTTTTTAAAAAGTATTACTTAATAGAATGCATTAGTTTATATGGTGTCCAACTTAATAATGTGTTCAGTTTGGATAATAAAGATATATATTTTGCAGGAATTTAATCCCCATCTATATTAAATACTCTTATCACCCTAATATCAACCTTGGTTCACTGATGCATGAATTAAAAATTAGTAAGTAAATACAGAAATCTATAAATTACTCATCCATCAGATCACTGGATCCGTATTAGAGCAGCAATGGTTGGATGGTATGTCTTAGTACCCTTGGACTGTTATAGAAAATTGCAATAATCTAGGTAACTTATAGCTTATTAACAACAAAAGTTTATTCTCAATTCTGAAGGCTGAGAAGTCAAAGATCAAGATACCAGTGAATTCAGTGTGTGGTGATGGTACACTTTTTTTTTTTTTTTTCAATACCATGCCCTTTAGCTGTGCACAGATGATGGAAGAGGTAAATGAGCTCAGCACCCTGTGGACTATTTTACAAGAACACTAATTCCATTCATGAGTACTCTGCCCTCATCATCTTAGAAAATATCTCACTTCCTAATTCTACCATACTGGTGATACTCTGATGGCATAGCAGTGACCTAGAACTAGCTCCGCAAATTTATTACATAGGGTCTCATAAGCAGGAAGTTGAACTATAGAGGCACTGGATATTGTTCAAAGCTTGTGAATTGTTAGAAGCTTCTTTGTGCATTAAAAGGTTACTGAGCTGGGAACATTTTGCAGCATACTATTGTTGCAGTGCTAAGAACATTCTGCCATTACCTTGCCATTGTCCTGGGATGTCTGATAACTGTTAGCATCAGAGCAGAGAGTCAAGGCTATTAACATTCTCAGCTTTGGCAAGGAATGTTTCCCATGCTTGACTTTGCCAACACTAAAGGATTAGCTGATGACCAGGGGCTCACTCGCTCTCCACACTCTCTGATTTCTAATTTTGCTGCCTATGGTTGTACATTCATCTAGTGTTTCTCTTCTCTATGGCAAAAACACACTAGTTCATGTGCTAGATTTTAAGCACCAGAGAACAGGATGTAGGCATATGCCTCATGCTACATATTTGGGAAGCCTGGTAGTATATTGCAGATGTTCTTCCTTATATCAGGTTGAACCTTCAGACATAAACTCTCCCTTGAGTGAGTTGTCCCAAAGTATAAATTGGATGGACCAAAGTATTTAGAAGGCAAATTGAATATCACTGGGCCATGTTAATTTACATGGGATTCACAGCAGGTCCCACAACCCTTCCTGACTACTGTACTATGATGATTGTCTTGGTAGCTAGAGATAGGCCCACGGCATTTATAACTCATTAGTAAATGTAGTCACAGGACAAGTCAAGACACTTGATGAAGTGTCTGAGACATTTGTGTGATCTTCCCCTGATCTACATATTTACTCCCACAGTTTTGGGATGCTAAGAGTCATTAATCATCCACATTAAATCTTGTTGCAAAGTAGGCTCTACTGACATTTTTTAATAACTAACTCTCTTTGAATTGCTGCTAATTACCAGATAGTGCCTGGTGGCAAGTTTGGCATCTGTTTAAGCATGGTTCTGAGACAGTGACACCACCTTGTCCATCACAGTGCTATAGTTGCCATTTCACTGCTCTGTTCCCTGCTTCTCCATTGAGGAAAGCACTCATAATTGGAACATAGATGAAGGGAAAAAAGTTGGGGGAGAGGGAATATGAACAATATAATATTTAATTAGTCAAACACATGCTATAGAATCAAATTTATAAAACCCAACTTTCTCCCTATCATTGTGTGTGTATGTGTGTGTGAATGTGTGTGTTACGTGTGTAGAAAACTACTTTAGTAAGCTAGAATAACTGATAACTGACAATACTGAAGCTTATTTTTTGAACTTTAATTCAGTTGGATTAGTTATTATTCTCTCATACTAGGAGGATGAGTTTGGCAGGTCCCATACAATTTGCATAATTCTAAAATAATTAGTACTCCTCTACTCAGGAATTAAGATATGAACCAAAATAGTAGTGAAAAGTCCGCTCTAATATTATGGTTTTTTTCTCTATCTTCCCTAAAGAGTCCCTCCTTTTACTTCCATGAGTGAAAACAAGATGCTCACATTCAAGAAAAAGGTGTTGTACATTGATCTTATTTTTGTTATATGTCTTACTAGTTCTCTGCCACTCTGATTCTGATCCCACCAGAGCAAGAGCACAGTGACCATGAGAAGGTGAATCAGAAGTAAAAGCCTTGATTATCAGGTAGTATCAACAGTGGACAGCATGCTCTATAGTCTAGGGAGATGTATAAGTCTCATGCTCTGGTCTGAGGGCTCTCATGTGCTCTTCAGAAAATCAGCTGATACCAGGGACCACATACTTTAATTTCTTATGGCTATTTCCCTGATTCATTGCTTTCTGATATATTTGCCTCTTAAGTTATGTGTAGCTTCTCTCTGATGAAGTCTTCTCTCCTTTACTCTTAGAATTCAAGAGAGCTCTATGCTGACTCTGTCAGTTGTGACTTATATCAGCTTCACAGAAAATAATGTGTTCTTAACAAAATCTGAAAATACAGGATGTTGAATGTAGTCATTTCAAATTCAGTTCACTCTTCAGCAACTAGCCTTGTGACCCTCTTGATATAAGATTTGAAAGGTGAAAACATCCAGGTTTACTTCAAGGGACAAATTTTAAGCTCTTTAAGTGATTCTATTCAATCCTCTTCACTAAGCTTATGGACAAGAACAGAATCACCAGCCATGCCCCTCTTAAAGTGGAGCTCTCAGTTCAACAAAAAATGATGCACTTCCTCCCATATATCTTTTCTTAGCCTCTTCAAGCTCCTCTGGTGTGCAGATGTTGGTTGACAGGTTTTCTGTCATTAAATTTTTGCAGTTCCAGCAGAGCAGCATTAATTGGAATTCAGCATCAACTGTGTTCAAGCTTCATCTGAAACTGATCTTGTAAGTTTCCAAATATATTATGTTCCATTTTTCTGCGTGTGAATAAGTGGGTGTCTGCCCAAAAATGAAATTTCCCCATGCTGAAATGTTTGTACTTAAGTGCCCTTAATTACCTTCTTTATTGTCAGGATTTTGATACACACTTAAAAACAATAAATGATCAAGTTTTCCAGTCAAAATAGAGTAACAAGGATCAGGCTTACCCACACATTTGAAAAAGCTAGCAAAAAAAAAAGGACCAAATGTATGAAACAGTGATTTCAGACAATAGAATACAAGGCATCAAAAGATGATTGACAAAGGAGAAAAGGGAAATACTAACTTTGTCCCAGATTACTGAGCACAAAGTATTTTCAGGGCACAGAGTAGAAAGCAGGAGCTAACTTCAAGGCTGTTGCACTCCTTATTTTGAGGAGAGAAAGTTGTGAGTCAAGAGAGGCTGGGGTGCCTTGCATTCACAAAATAGAGTATCAGAAAGGAGAAAGTTGCACAGAAAGAAAACTGTGATATTATCAGAGGTTCCCCCTTAAACTATGACTTAATAATGATAAGTATTAAGGATAATTAATCTCCTGTTGGGATTAGGGATATTCTTCTGGAAAATCAGGGATGCATTATCAGTAATTCCATTCCCAGAACATCTTCAGAATTACCAGAAGGATTTTTATCCATTTTGACTCCAAGGCCTAGTAGGAACCTGGCTATCAGTATTTTGCATCACTCTGGTTGATTCTGCCACATGGTGTGATGACTAGCTTAATGCACATCATCTGTCCCTGGGCTTGCTTCCTTCTTGCTACCTGTGCCTAAGCTTCTCTGCCTAATAGGCTTTGAGGCAAGGCCAAGCGTATACCTGTAGCCTAAAGGGAGGTCTGGTGCTGACTCAGGTCCAGGATCTTATCACCTGAGTGTACATGTTAGGAGGCTGCTCAAGCATATGAAAATAACCACCAACAACCAAAGGAAAACACAGGAAGTAATACTCAAGACTTGAAGAATTTGAGGGACTATTCATATTTCTGCCTGTCTGACCAATCAAGTGAAATTAGTCCTAAATTAATGTCCTATCTTGACTTCACCTAACATTACTTAAAACAAAATATAAAATGATCAAACATTTTGGTGTGTGTTTTAAATAAGAGCTCAAAAATAAAAGATAAATATGAAGTCAAGAGAAAATGAAATAAAATAAGTAGAATAGGTAGAATCATTAAATTAACAATAGAACCTGGAACAATGTTTGAATGTTTTATCTGTTGGGCACTGTTGATATGAGATGTCAAGAGGGAAATTGTGTGTTACCTGCTTCGTAAATTTAAAATCTCTGATAAAGGGGAACAAATATGATCTGGAGAAATATTGTGCTGGCATTGGGCCTTTTTGACAAGACACAGAAGACTGTGAGGAATGGTGGGTATTTATTGTCTGTGTTGAGGTCATCTGCTGCATACCTTGCATACTTTCTGTGGGAGAGGAGACGCTGAGTGGCAAAGTAGTAGGAACTTTAGGAGGTCTTGATAAGATTGATGTGATTAGCTAAAATAAAACCTTTCAATAGCAACAGAAACTTATAAGGTACTGGAGGAAATGCAGAATGGCACAGAAACTTTGGGAAACAGGGAGCTTCTTCTTTGAGTCTATGTAAAAATAGATAAGGAGATTTTTATGAAGTTAAACATGTTCTTACACAAAACCTAGCTATATCTTATTAGAACTGAAAAAAATTATTTTGTAATTGATATACAGTAGAATTCATTAACCTAAACTTTCTTATTTTTCTTAGGTATCATTTTCTGTCAGCATAAACAGCTTCCTTTAGCCTTTTATCAACACAGCAGGTCTGTTGATAATGAAGCCTGTTAATTATACTTCATCAGATGACGTCTTTTTTTCAATCTTATTCCTAAAGCATATTTTTAGTGGACCTAGAACTGCTGGTTTGCAGTTTTGGTTTTAACTTTTTAAAACTTTATTATTCTACCATCATCTGGGTTTCGGGCTTACTGACGTGATTCCAGGTCAAACAGATTGTTGTTCCCCTACATGTTCTATTGACATTAGGCTGTATTGATTTTTGAACAATTTGTTAATAATATGTCTGGTCATGGTTGATTTTATCTAGTTTGAAACTAATTGAGTTTCTTAAATTGTGATTATCTACACAATTATCTGCTAAATCTAAAGAATTCATTCATTATTTCATAAAAAAATTTGCTGCACAAATCACTCAGTAACTCCCATGACATAGAAGTTAGACTTGTCAATATTGGCCCTCAGGTCCTGAAACTCTGCTAACTTTAAATAATTTTTTCTGTTCATCAGACATCATTGTAGTTTATCTGTTTTTGAGTTCATGTCTCATTACTATCATCATCACCCAGCTATTGAATCAGTTACTAATTTATCATTTCTGACATTCTATTTCTCACTTTGAAAATTATATTTGCTTATGTTATATAGTTTATATTTAATCTACTGAGGATATGTACCTGTAGTTTCAATTCTATTAACAATTTTCTACCATTACGTGTATGCTTAATAATTATAATATATACTTTATCATTTTTCCTTTAAAATTTTGCGAGTTGTTCACCCCCAACCCCCCAATTCATAGTACTTCAATAGAATGTCAAGAAGGTTTCCATTGTGGCCTGGATATTTTTACTATTATATCCAAAGACTCTAAATTCTGCTAAAATCTTCCTGAGAGTGTAAGTTTTTGTTTTATCCCATTTCATTTCAGCAAGCAAGTATCAAATTTGCTCCACAAATTTTTATTGTCAGTTCACAGTAGTTTTAGTAGTAGTTTAGTTTCAAAGCCTTTGCTGTATTGTGACTTTGTCTCTCTGAGTTTCTTTTGGGACTTCCATGATGGTTTATATCTTAGTTGAATTCACAAAAACCTTTGTGTACTACCCCAGGAGTGTTCCAAATATGTTCTGCTTGGGGAAATCATAGGACTCGTTAGTGTCTGTGTACAGAATTAGTGCTTCCCTTACAGATATTATTTCCCCTGGATCTTTCTCCTAGAGAATTCAGTTCTCAGGGCCTTATTCCAATTCTTTTTGCTCATACATACAGTGTTTTTTCATTGTTTTAGCTCCTCATACAGTTTCATACTTCCACACAAATAGTCCACAATCAGTATACAGTAGCCAGGGAGTTGGGAAGATACATTAAGAAAAATGTATTTCTTCCATAATGTTTGCTTCATAGGGATTTCATTTCCTGTATTCAGAGGGATAGGTTTTCTCATGGAATTTCCCTTATGGCACAGTAGCATAGTTCTGTAGCTGGATAACTGGGGACATTTTCCCCAGGTCATCTAGCCATAAAGACAGCCCATGCACCAAGGTTTCACTAAGAACCTCTGACATGAATTTCCTTAGTTCAGCCTACTCTTCTGTCAGAGGATAACAGATAGTGAAAGAAATCAGGAAACTTCCTGCCACAACTTTTATTTATTTTCAAATTTTAGCTCCTCTCAACAATCTGCTGGTTATTATCTACTTTTCAGAGTCCTGAGTTTTTTTGTTTGTGTATATTCTGCCCCAAATTTTCATTTATAATAAGTGGAGAGACAAATTGAAATGGTTTTACACCATTTTATCTATTACCAAAAATGTACTCTTTTAGGTCATTAAATAAGAAAAAAAAAAAAGCTATAGTTTCTTACAATAGCATGGAGTCAATATGGCCATTCCATTCATAATTATATATGAATTTATTTCTTTTATAGATAGTTTATAAAGACAACAATATAGTGACAGATTGGTAGTTATTAAGGGACACAGAGCATAGGAAGGGATTTCTACATGAAACTTTTTAAGGGTTATTAAGATTGTTGTAGTAATAATTCCATGGTTTTAATTTATACATAAAAATTATATGTATTTCCAGAATATATGACTTTACATACATTCCAAATTCAAATATTATGTGCCTAAATTAGGCAAAATATGTTGTATGTTTATTAATAATTCAATAAAATTAATTTCTAAATTTAAATAAAGATGCAGTGTATATTGAATTATCTGCCTTTATCCACTGCCACATTAAGTAAATACAATAATTTATGTTTTCTGAGTTTATTACTGATGTAAACCTGAAAATGCTGTGTGGTGATTCTAATGAGAAAAGATGTTGTATGTCAAATGGACATGGTATACTCCTTAATTTTATGTAAAATGAAAAAAGGTCTGTATGTGTGTTGACATTCTTTGTTTGTTCTAATTTCTCTCACTTATTTGATATTTTCCTCCAAAAGATTCAGAACCACTCAAAGGGTACTTGCTGAAAAAAGTAGATTAAGTTTAAATTCATCTGCTTACATGAAAAAAAAAAAAAAAAAACAACTTCTGAGATGGATCGATAGAAAGACCACTCCAGGCACATGTAGGATTCAGAATCCCTATGAATATGACTCCTAAAATTACTCATTTTTTATGATTTGTTCAGTTCAATTTGGATGACTTGTAATGACTGATTATATCTCTGAAAATAGTTTCTCAAATTTTGCTCTGAAATTACTTCATAGAAGCTATATTTATCAGTACTTGAAATAAAGGTAAAATGTGTAGTTCATATTAAGTAGAAAACCAAATATATCAAGTTTGCTATATTTAAAAGAAAAATATCACCAGAAAGTACCTTATATTTTATTTTACATAACAGTTACCATGTTATTATATTTAAAAAATTATGTTGAAGCAACAGTTTCAACAAGCAACATAGAAATCATTTGTGTCTCCAGCAGAGCTAGAAATATGCATCCCCTTCATTAAACTGCCCTAAAAAAAGATAAGAATATGATACTTACATTAGATCTTCATTCTTTACTCTGGAATTATATCCTATACTACAACAGATACCAAAGTACCAAAACCTTGGACAGAATTTTCAAATAGCTGATGTTGAACAAGCATCTGTCAAAATAAGGTAGGCATACATTTTACACATGAATAACTAAATGATGTAAAAATCGTTAAGTTTCCTGATACTAAATTAAACTTTTGATTTTTTTATCTGCAATGATAAATTAAAGTGAAAGGTTTGCCTCCAAAATAAGATATTTGGACATGGGAAAATTATTATCTATATTATTCTTTCAAAATAGAAATACTAAAATAACTCAGAAGCTTTAAGAATGTTAAAAATAAGCTGGGTGATTTGGCGTATTCCTGTAATCCCAGAGGCTCAGGAGGCTGAGGCAGGATTGTGAGTTCAAAGCCAGACTCAGAAAAAGTGAGGTGCTAAGCAACTCAGTGAGACCCTGTCTCTAAATAAAATATAATATGGCTGGAAATGTGGCTCAGTGGTCAATTGCCCCTGAGTTCAATCCCCAGTACCAAAAAAAAAAAAAAAAAAAGTTAAAAATATAAATAAGTTCATCTAATAGTTTATCTATATAGGTACTATTTAAAAATAAATACCATAAAATCAATACAGATTTTATATCCATTCTAGCTTTTGTTTGGAATATCTACAAAAATATTTAGAAGTGTAAAGGAATTCTTCACCTAATTTTATCCACTTAGAAATTCATATTATTTAAGAATCCAAACACTTGGTTATGGATATACTAGCATACTGGCATTTCAGTCCCAGGTTTTAATTTAGGCTGTTTATCAAATTTAGGGAATGTCTTTTCATCTGTCAGTGGGGATTTACATATCTCTAATAAGAGTGGAAACTTCTTTAATAAGTTGTTACTAATAGGAGAGGTAGTATGCTTTGTCATCAAATATCATTACCCTATTAATTACATGGGCACTGACAGGCATTTCACAAGAATGTATATTTTAGAAATTTATTTCAACTTTGTTCATTTTTTATGAAAGGGGCCCCTGAGGAACCTCCTTCCCTGAAACCTCTTAAGATTTTTTTTTTCTTTTTATTGTTTATTTTTAGTTACACATAGCATTAGGATTCATTTTGACATAATTACAAATGCGGATTAAAATTTGCTCTTCAGTCCCCACTATTTCCCCTTTCTCCCCACCTCTTCCCTTCCCTCTATTATACTGATCTTTCTGATATTTACCTTTAGTTTGTTGTTGTTGTTGTTGTTGTTGTTATGATGGTGAGAGTCTCTGAAGTATATTCGTATATATACATAGGAAATTTAAGTTAGATTTATTCCACTGTTCTTCTTATCCCGTCCTTCTTTCCCCACAGCCCCCTTCATCTAGTCTACTGATCTTTCACCTATTTTGATGGAACACGAGATCTGCTCTTTGATGCCAAAACTGATGATCACTAAAGAACACAAACTCCTGCTTCTCTCTGCTGTCATCACACAGTGCTTGCATCCCATACCTTGTGTTCCTCTTTTTTGAGCTCCTGTTGGATTATTACAATATCTCCTTTTCAGTGATGGTATATATGATATTTGTGTGATATGTGAATACTAAACACAAGAACTGACAAAATTTTAACACTATAACACAGTATTTTTAAACCATAAGCATAATGCTATTATAGTAGGTCTGTGGGATTTGCTCCTCTTGCGTAATAGAACTTTGTGTGCTTTAAATAATACCCACTCTTTTTGTCCTTCTACCCAACCCCTGGCAACAACTATTTAATTCTCTGCTTCTATAATTCTGATTATTTTATATAATTATACAAGTAGTATGTAGGATTCATTCTTCTGTGTTTAGTTCAGTACTTTTGTCTGACTTAAAATAATATCTTCTAGGCTTATTTATGCTGTCTGAAATGGAAGAGTTTCCTTCACTTTTAAGGTTCAATGAGCTTCTGTTTTATGTGCTATGGTTTTTATATAAGTTAAGTGTCCTCTGAAGATTCATGTAACAGTTTGTTCCCAAGACGGTAGTATTGGGGGCAGTAGGACTTTTGTGAGGAGGGGTTTAGTGGGAAGTTCTGAGGTCACTGGGACCCCTTGGAAAGGAATTATTTGTGAAACCCCTTTGGAGTTTATTCTGTGAAGATTGTTATTTAAAAAAGCAAGTCACCCTCCCCTGTCTTCTTGCTCCCTGGTTTGAGATGTGAACACTTTTTCCTACATGTGTTCTGACTAGGATCTGAGGTGAGGTGTGTTCCTTACCTGAGGCTGAATAAATGGTACCACCTGATCTTGAACTCAGAATCTACAAACTATGAGCAAACAAGTCTCATTTCTTCCTATGTTGTCTGCCTTGAGTATTTTGTTAAGATAATGCAAAGTCAATTATTATAGTATATATGTACCACATTTTCTTTATGTATTCATTCGTCTGTCAATAGATGTTTATCTTTTCAAAACTGTCTTACTATCATAACTTTTTATGAGAAGAAACCTGCTTTTAATCATTATAAAGCAACTCGTTTAGTTATTCTGACTTTATATATACTAGTCTATAGGCTGAGATGTTTTGATATATACTGGGTAGAGTGTAGTGACATATCTCACTCTGCTTAATAAGATTGAAAAAAAAATATATGTGGCTATGTCTATCTCAAAGCCTGATAAATAAAATTGTTCACACTTGTCATTAAATCTAGCTTGAGACCACAATGTTTTAATAATATGGAATATAATAATATTCTACAATATTTAAAACTAGTTTCAAATCAACCAAAATATTCAGAAATGGAACTATAAAGTTTCTGTCTGTAGGGTTAATGTTGAGTGCTCTTATTCACAAACTCCTTCTCTAATAATTGCCAATGTTTTCTTTCCATATTAAGTAATTAACTGGACTTACTTTGCATCATTGTGTTTGCTTCTCAGTTCCTCTTCACTGAGCACTTTTTAAATGCATTCCATTTTCTTTATTGGGATTTGGCAAATTATCCTGTTAAACACTCATTCATAATGACCTTTAAAGGCCTCTGGTATATCAACTTCTTCACTATATTGATTTTGTTAGCATTAGTTGAGCCTACGATTACAAACCCATTAAAATATTTTTTTTCTCCCTAGACTTGCAGGTTTTTTTTTTTTTTGGTATAATTGACAGAAGGATTTTTGCCTTTTAGAGTTTACTCCAATTGATAAAATTTTCATGATAACAAGCAATTATTTTGTGGATCTATTATTTGCTTTTTGTTTAGTATTTATTATCTGAGTTAATAGTTTAGACAACCTCTTTTAAACAAGGAAAACTAAAACTGTGTTGGTCCAAATTACATTTTATTTCTGTTAAATTCTAATCTTCAATAAAAAACAAAAATTTGGAATAATGTTACTAGATTTGAGTTGTTATTTAGCCATGATAATATAGATCTTTTTCTATTTTACATAAATGAGATTTTATAAACAAAAGAATGAAAGACCTCAGAAGATAAAGTGACATAAACATACATAGATATTACCCTTCAAAACAAATGATTGATACAAATTTTCAAAATATTGAATATTTAGAATAACCCCCATAAATAGAATTAAACTACCATTTATAAAACCATTAATTTGTTAAAATTAAAACTAATACAATGATGGATTTGATCCTGTCTCTAAATAAGGACATTGCTATACATTCTAAAAGTAAAATTAAATTGCATTAATGTATATGTGTGTGTGTGTGTATGCACAAATGCAAGACACATGTGTACACAGATCTATATGTATAAACACATACATATGTGTGTATATGAAAACACAACATATACACAAACCTAAATTCATGTGTAAAAATTAAATTTGCATTATCATTAATTATATGCATATGTATGCATATTTGTATATGTTTAAATATTAATTTTCATGTATTTTCTTCCAAAACAAATATGCCCTTAGTCATGATGTTTTTTTATTAGCCAGTGTCCAAATAATTTGACTTTACAAACTATTAAAATCCCATATAAAGATATTTTGAAAGTCATTCAGTGTAGTTTTATTTATAGTATAGACAACAGAAAATAATATTGATTTCCAACGACTAAGACTTGTTAAATGTGTAAGAATCTACAGCTATAGTGGATTAGTATGAATATATTAAGCATTATATTTTAAATGTCATGTACCATATAGTAATAAGCAAAATATAAAATTATAAAGCAGTGCATTCATAAGAAAAATTACAAATACACTAAAATAAACTATCGATACAAGTGCACAAAAATATATTGCTTATAGCTGGGCATAGTGGTGCATTCCTTTAATCCCAGTGGCTTTGGGAGCCTACAAGTCCTAAACCAGTCTCAGCAAAAGTAAGGATATAAGCAACTCAGATCCTGTCTCTAAATAAAATACAAAATAGGCTGGGTATGTGCCTCAGTGATTGAGTGCCCCTGTATTCAATCCCTGGTACCAAACAACAACAACAACAAGGATATATGCATATATACATTATTTATAGATTGATGTTTAATTTTAGATAAAATTTGTAATTTTCTATAGATAGTTTTAAAACTTTTGTTTTGAAAGTTTCTACATTAAATTATGATTTAAAAGATAAATAATGGTACCCCTGTTTATTTCTCTCTCTCACACACACACACATTAACAATAGCAAGACACCTATATTTTTCTTCTTCAAGTAATTTTACTATTAACATTGCATTTCCAGTTCAAATGCTTAAATAAGGAAAATTACTCCCAGAATGGTAAATTGCCTTGCTTTCTTTATGAGAGAGAAGTCTACAATTCTGCAGGTCTGTGAGGTCTTTTTCAAAGAGAACTTTCCCTGATTATTTGTTGAGGTTTTCAGTTTCTGAACTTTTGTTATTATCCAAGTTAGAGAATGCAGTAACCCAAATTTTTAAACTGTGATGATTAAGGCATGAAATTAGAATAAAATCATTATATTTTCTTGCTCTTCAATGCAATGGTATTTCATTATGATGGGAATGATGTCTAAGGTAGTTGGCTGAGTAGTAATAAAAAGATTTAAGCAAAGGGAACCAGTTTTCTAGAGAAGATACAGCATCATAAACCTCAGTTGCTTCTTGGAAAACACATCAATGCAAAAAGCAACAATGGTTTTTAAGGACAGGCCATTTCATGTTTTGTCATGTATCAATAAATAGAATAATTTTTCACATGAATTTTAATGTTTATTCAGGGCAAAGTGAATATTATACTCTCTCCTATCTTATTTAATAGCTTGCATACTCATAAAAAATTAGTAATCTGACTGTATGCATTTTTGCATGTCTTAGTATATGTATCAAATATGTTAATATAAGTCTATAAACATGTACACACATATATGTATATGTATGTGAACTCTTAAGTAAAATGAAACTTTTAATACTAAAAAAAGTCATAAAATTGTTATGGTCCCATCGTTTAAAACCTGCTCTTTGGAACAGGGACCTAAACAGTTACACAAAATTTTAAAGCAGAATTTAAAGATAGAATGACAGAATAAATTTTGTTGTTAAAATTACTAGCGATTTAAAACAAATGTTTTCACTTTTCTGCCTTTTATAAAATATGTGAGATAACCATATCTTGCTTTATGTTTTTCAGAAAGAAAGCTCTTAACTAAAAAAATACATCTGTGAATAAAATTGCAAAATAATCATTCTTATCTCAAAGACCCATTTTGGGGCAAGGGGAGTTCAAAGAAAATAATTTTAAGTATGCCATAATCATATTATTTTTTTTTTACTTAAGTACAGAGGTGAGATGTGTGGAAGCATTTTGCATAATATGGGTAGCTTCACTCTCAGTTCAGATCATATTGAAACTGTCTAAATAATCTCAAATTTGTTGTAATAATCTTAGGGAAGCAAAGAATGTTTGTATTTATAGGAGGATACAAGGAGTGACAAATGTGGGCTTAAGAGCAAGCCAATAATAACAAAAGAAGATGTTAGTAATCACTTTAAAGTGTACAGTAGGCCAGGCGAGTGAAGCATGCCTATAATCCCAGAGTCTGGACATCCTGAGGCAGGAGGATTGCAAGTTCAAAGCCAGCCTCAGCAAAAGTGAGGTGCTAAGCAACTCAGTAAGACCCTGTCTCTAAATGAAATATATGTATATATGTGTTTTGTTTTGTTTTGTTTTGTTTTGTTTTGTTTTTTTAAGGGCTGGGGATGTGGCCCAGTGGTTAACACCTCTGGGTTCAATCTCCAGTACCCAAACAAACAAATAAATAAATAAATAAATAAATAGCATAGTACTTTTTAATAGTTTTTATTGAAAGATACCCAGTTTATCAATTTTCCCTTAATTTGTAGAACAATTTTTATTATTTTATGAACTTCGACTTTGAACAGTTTTTTTTCTTAATTCTCAAAAGCTTATTATTTACCTCACCATTAATAAGGTTCATGGTTAATGCTCTGTGCCAGTGTTACCAGACTTGCCCATTGCCAGCACTCTATTTTAATAAAACTTTTTTCTTGACACCCAAATATTAAATTACTTTTTTCAACTCACTGAACTCCCAATACTTGCAAAAGTATTTCATACACCATTTTCCCACCATTCTTTAAATCTGAACTTGCATTATTAATCTATAACAGTGGATGTTAAAATAAAGTCATCTTAACAAATTATGACTGTACAAATCAAAATACCTGTACATAATATTAGACAAAGGACATTATGCATTAGTTTGTGGTCTGAAACATTAAATTTTATATTTGTTTTGTTTGGGATAACTGAAACTTTACCAAATTTAATAGCAAATAATGTTTAAAAAAATTGTTTCTCTACATTACTTCCAAATATCTCTATTTACAATTATAGGACTCACGTCACAGTTCAACACCAAAAACATCTATAAAATTTTCTATTTAATCTTCTCATTCATTCCATGTGGTAGTTTTTATTTTATTTTTTTTTTAAAGTGAAGTTCTAACAAGTAGTTTTATAAAACCCTACTTCCAGAGCCTGAGTTGACTATACCTGTTGACTAATTAGACTTGGAAAAAACTTGGATTTTACCTTCCTATTTCACTGAACAGGCACAAAACAAAAGAAATTTTAAAACCATACACAAACACAAACCCCCCAACCAAAGAACGGTTACATCAGAAATTTGTTTTAGTCTATGAATTGAATTTTTAACACTGAGGCATAAGCAAACAAATAATGCCCAGTTCCATCCTCTCTTTACAGTTTAAATTTTTATTATATTTTATTTAAATTTTGTAATAATGCTGAGAGCCACGGCTGAGTCTGTATGGCCCCTGGCATTTTGCCAACAGTGTTGGTTGACTGGCGAGGCATTACTATCTGCCTTGGCTGCTACTTTGGAGTTCTCGTGGGGACTCCCGGGGATTCTACGAGAGTTCCCATTGGTTGGGGAAGTGCAGGAGGAGGGATTTCCGGGAGAGATATTTCTGGCTGCGGGTTCCTGGATGAACCGCGTGGCATTCGGGAGAATTCCCCAGGAGCATGTGTGAAGTGTTTTCTTGCAGTTCAAAAATAAAGTTTATTCCTGCTTCAATGGCTCGTGATTTGTGCCCAGCCAGACTGCGGCAATTGGCGGCCCGTGGGGGGAACGTCTGAAGCTTGGGGGTAAGTGAAATTGCTCGCCCCTAAGGGAAGGCGAGAGAATGGGTGACCATTTTAAAAAACAATGTGTTCTTGTTTTGATTTGTTTTGTGTTTGTTTCAAGCTGCCTATCCCTAGAATTTTCTCAGGCAGACTGGGAAAAATGGTTGGCTCAAGGTTTGAAGTTGTTCACCCCTGAGGAAGAGATAGAAATAGACCACAAGTGCACATGTCAAGAAAATAGGAAAATTGATACAATGATTTTTTGTTCCGTTTTTGTTTCATTCTGTTTCGGTTTTGTTTTGTGTTATCTTATTGGGTTGTGTTATCTTTATAACAGATTAGAAATTAGTAAAAAAACAAACTGAAACAGTGTTAAGTAAATTGTTAGAGGTTCAGAGCATGGAGAAAGACATTTTAGATCAAGCAAAAGAGAAGGTCTCTTGAGCTAGTCAGACAGAGGAAGAAAATTTAAAGGAAGAAAGCTTAGAGGAGAAACAGCTATTAGGGAAAAAGCTACAACAGGAGGCTGCTACTAACACGTTCTATCACCAGAGGGCGTAATTCAACCAATAGCTCCACCTATGGAGATAGCTGAGTAGCCCTCAACCCCCGTAGTTGATAGATTAAACATTAGCATGCCCTGAACTTGAGCAGGCAGGAGGGCAGCGAATTCACCGTGCTTTAGATTACAAAACAGTGAAGCAATTAAAGGAGGCTGTAACAACCTATGGTCCTCAAGCACCCTTCACTGTAAGAATGGTCGAATCCATTACCAACTTGGACATGTCGCCAGCAGATTGGGCTAGTATGTGTAAATATGTGCTAAATGGAGGACAATATTTGTTATGGAAGGTTGCCAATGAGGAATTTTGCATGGAGACCGCTAGGCGAAATGCAGCAGCCTGTTACCCTCATAGGAAAAGGACCTTATGAGGGTCAACAGCAACAAATTGAATATGATCCTGGAGTATATGCACAAATTGCTGTAGATGCGGTTAGGGCATGGAAAACTTTACAGGGGCATGGAGATTTACAAGGACAATTTTCTAAGGTAATACAAGGAACTAATGAACCTTACACTGAATTTGTAGATAGGCTTATTCAAACACCTTCCAGAATTTTGGGGGATACAGAACAAGCAATGCCATTTATAAAACAACTGGCTTATGATCAAGCAAATCGTTGCTGCAGAGAGGCCATTAGACCATGGAGACATGAAGATTTAAACACATATATTAAATTATGTAGAGACATTAATGAACAAGGACAAGTCTTGGCAGCAGTACAACAGGCTTTAGATGCCAGGCCAAAAACATGCTACAATTGTGAACAAACAGGACATTTTAAAAGGAGTTGCCCCATAGGAGGAGAGTTTAACAAAGCTAGGTATCAAAAGAATAGAATACCAGGTATTTGCCCAGGATGCCGTAGAGGGAGACATTGCGCTAATGAATGCCGTTCTCAAACCACCATAGAGAGTACTCCGTTATAAAAAAATGGACAAGGACCAGGTGTTTACCCATGATATCGTGGAGAAAAGCATCAGGTTCCATTGCCAAAAAACGAAAAGGGGGGCCCAATGCTCCGGGGCCCACGACCACAAATATACGGGGCACTGGAGGAACCCAGAAATACCATGGAGGAACCCAGCAACAGCATCAGGGTAGTGCCCAGGACACATTATCCATCAGATCTCTCATCAGACGAACCAGAGCGAGAGCAGGGTTGGACATCTGCGCCTCCGCCAGAGCAGTACTAACTCCAGAGATGGGAGTTCAAAACATTCCCACAGGAGTAAAAGGACCTCTTCCCCAAGGAACAGTACACTTATTGTTAGGATGCAGTTCTTCTACGCTAAAAGGACTTATGATAAGTCTCGGGGTAATTGATCCTGATTATGAAGGTGAAATAAAAATTATAGCTAGTTCTCCAAGGGGTATATCAGTAATTTCACCAGGAGATTGAATAGCAGAGTTATTAATAATACTGAGCCTACATGATAAATTTTCCAGTAGTAGTATAGAAAGAGGTTCCAGGGGATTAGGCTCCACAGGTGTAGACTGGGCTATGCTGTCTTTGAATTTAGATTCTCACCCAATGCTAAAACTAAATATTCAAGGACATGAATTTAATGGGCTACTGGATACAGGTGCAGACCTTAGCATCATATCTCATCAAGAATGGCCAAAACATTGGCTGTTACAACAAGCCACTCAAACGCTTCGAGGCCCAGGAGTGGCAACTAATCCCCATAGAAGTGCAATGGTATTAGATTGGAAGGATCCTGAAGGATGTGAAGGAACTATACAGCCATATGTATTGGATCATCTTCATATATATTTATGGGGACGAGATGTCCTAGATCAATTAGGTTTGACATTAACAAATAACATCAATCCAAATGCGCCCACTATTAGGGCTAGACAAGGTTTCAGGAAAGAAAAAAGATTAGGAGAACAAGGTATAGCAGCACCAATTCAAATAGATCAAGGAATTAATAGACATGGACTGGGTTTTCAGAAGGAGTCACTGAGGCAATAAAAATTACTTGGAAATCAGATAGACCAGTATGGGTTCCTCAGTGGCCCCTGACTAAAGAAAAGATACAAGCAGCCCATGACCTGGTCAAACAACAATTAGCAGAGGGACATGTACAACCTTCCATATCTCCCTATAATACTCCCATTTTTGTCATTAAAAAGAAATCTGGTAAATGGAGATTATTGCAAGATTTAAGAGCCATTAATAATGAGATGGTTATTATGGGACCTGCTCAATCAGCGATTCCTCAATTGTCTGCTTTGCCAAAAACCTGGTACGTTTTAGCTATAGATATTAAAGATTGTTTTTTTTTTTTTCAATTCCAATTCATCCTGAGGATAGTCCACGTTTTGCATTTACTATACCTGCACTGAATCATGAAGGTCCTGATAAGAGATATGAATGGAAAGTACTCCCTCAAGGGATGGCTAACAGCCCAACTAAGCAATCCAGCCACTTAGAAATCAAAATCCTGAACTACAAATATTTCACTATATGGATGATGTATTATTAGCACAAAGAGCTAAAAACACATTGCTAGAATGTTATGCCACACTTACAAACTTATTAAAAAATTATAATCTAGGGGCTGGGAATGTGGCTCAAGCGGTAGCGTGCTCGCCTGGCATGCGTGCGGCCTAGGTTCGATCCTCAGCACCACATACAAACAAAGATGTTGTGTCCGCCAATAACTAAAAAATAAATATTGAAATTCTCTCTCTCTCTGTCTCTCTCTCTCTCTCTCTCTCTCTCTCTCTCTGTCTCTCTCTCTCTCTTTAAAAAAAATTATAATCTAGAGATAGCAATAGATAAAGTACAATTAAATTTTCCAATTAATTATTTAGGAGTTCTATTATCCTCAACCATGGTCCATCCATCAAAAATTCAAATACGAGTAGATCAACTCAAATCACTTAACGACTTTCAAAAGTTATTAGGAGACATAAATTGGATAAGGCCTTATCTAGGCATACCAACAGGAGAGTTGGGACCTTTATTTGATATCCTAAAAGGTCCATCAGATCCAAATTCACCCCGCATGTTAACGCCTGAAGCAAGAAAGGCATTAAAAATTATTGAAACATATATGGAAAATATGCATTTGTATAGAATTGATATAACTTTGCCTTTATTATTTATTGTAATACCAACAAAAAATATTCCTACAGGAGTATTTTGGCAAGAAGGTCCATTATTGTGGATACATTTATCTTATTCTCCTAACACTATTCTTACTAGGTATCCTGAGGTTGTAGGACAATTAATACTCAAGGGAATAAAAGCAGCAAAGGGAGTGCTTGGAATTTCTCCCAATAAAATTATTACTACATATACTTTGGATCAAATTGATGAGTTAGCTAATGAGTTAAATATTTGGGCAATAATCATGTGTAAATCTAATGTTTCATTTGATAATCACTTACCATCTAATCCTTTGTTGTCATTTTGGTCTTCGCATCCTGTAGTTTTTCCAAAAATGACAAGAAAAACCCCTATCATGAATGCTCCAAATATATTCACTGATGGGTCAAATAATGGTACAGCAGCAAATCAAACTTTTACATTTTTAGTACCCAAACAATCAGCTCAAAAAGAAGAGCTTAATGCAGTTTTACAAGCTTTTGTGATGTTTAAAGATTCTGTATTTAATTTATTTTCTGATAGTCAGTATATAGTTAATGCTATAGTATCCCTTGAAGATGCTGGTAGGATTTCCCCTCCCTCTACTGTTTTCTCTTTGTTTTCTGCTATACAAAGTCTGATCTGGGACAGAAAAGATCCATTCTTTATAGGACATATCAGAGCACATACAGGATTGCCTGGAACCCTTAGTTTGGGCAATGATTTAGCAGATAAAACTACACATGACATACATATTTTCTCTACACTAGAAGAAGCTACACATTTTCATAAAAGGTTCCATGTCAATGCTAATACTTTACAAAAGCATTTTAAAATAACTAAGGAACAAGCTAGACAAATAATAAAACAATGTCAAAATTGTGTGACCTTTTTACCACAAGTTAATCTTGGAGTCAATCCTAGAGGACTGATACCTAACCATATTTGGAAGATGGATGTCACACACTTGCCAGAATTTGGAAAATTAAAATATTTGCATGTTACAGTTGATACTTCTTCTGGATTTTTGATGGGCTCCCTTCATGTCGGAGAAAAAACTAAAGATGTTATAGCTCATTGCTTACAAAATTTTGCCACTGTGGGTGTTCCAAAACAGTTAAAAACAGATAATGGTCCTGGTTACACTTCTACCTCTTTTAAACAATTTTGCTCATCATTTGGTATTACTCATATAGTAGGAATCCCATACAATCCTCAGGGACAAGGCATAGTTGAAAGAGCTCATCAAACTATTAAAATGTACTTATTAAAGCAAAAAGAGGGAATTGGTAAGGGGTATATATCCCCCAAAGATAAACTTAAAATAACCATTTTTACCCTAAACTTTTTAAATTTGGATTCATCAGGGCTTAGTGCTGCGGAAAGGCATATGTGTCCAAAAAATGTACATAAGCCTAAGGTACTTTGGAAGGATATTCTAACAGGACAATGGAAAGGTCCTGACCCAGTGATTGTCTGGAGTCGGGAGTCTGTTTGTGTGTTTCCACAGGGAGAACAGCAGCTGATTTGGATTCCAGAGAGATTAACTAAGGTCCTGACCCAGTTATTGTCTGGAGTCAGGGTTCTGTTTGTGTGTTTCCACAGGAAGAACAACAGCCGATTTGGATTCCAGAGAAACTAACCAAAGCGAATTCTACAGTCAAAAAAAAAAAAAAGGTGATTTGACTCAAATCCATAACAGCTGATATCCAGAGCTCCAGTTTGGCTATTCTTACATCTGCGACAGTGATTAACCAGGATGCTTTTTTCAATATTTATTTTATTATTGCCTTTTCCCACATCATAAAGTTCTATTTTATTTTTGAGCTCATACAGACCTAGGTTAATGTTTTTCTGATCAGTTTTATTTTTTGACTGTGGAGTTTTTAAACATTGCAATGGAGATTTCACCTAGGTAAAGCTACAAGTCCTTTACTATTGTCTTATGTGTGGTATGTTATGTGTGCACACTTCCGTTTTGTATTGTATGTCTGTATGTGCGTATGTCCATATATCATATATGAGGAGCGCTCATGAACAAATGGATCTGAATTTTTTTATTCACATGATTTTAATGGTTTAATTTAGATTGGGTAAACAGCTGTTGAAAATTGTTTTAATATGTGAACAAATAAGGAGGTTAACAGATCTGTTTTTTACTTTCACCTTTCTTTTTCATTATATTTAATAATTCTGTTCAGGATAATGTAAATTGTTCAAAAAATTGTTTTCTTAGTGCCTGTTGAAATGTTACATTTTTTTTTTTTTTTTAAGCATCATTGCCAGAATTCCTATCTTCATCCCAGTGCCGGTGAAGACAAAGATAAAACCAAACTACAGCCTCTTCGATAGTTATCACAACAAACTGTATAAACTGATGCATCAATGAATAATAACTCAACAAGTAATGCTCAATCTAGGAGTCGATTTACTTCGGGAGGAAATGGACATATTGACAGATTCCTCTGCTTTGAACTGCTTGGAGAACTTGCCTGGATTGTGTATCACTTGTATGCATTGTGAACTATCTGTTGGTGTGGCGAATTGTGGTAGTGCTGGAGTATTTTTGCTGATGGTGTCACGGGTGGTACAATTTTTTAAAGGAGCCCTCAATTGGCTTAGTGTCATGGCATTTTGCATCCTCCTCCCTTCTACTAGTGATGGTCTAAAATTTGGGGGCCAACAGAGGTGAGGCAAAGAACCTCACCCCCCCACTGGCACCAAGGCCAAATTTGGGGTCCAACAGAGGTGAGGCAAAGAACCTTACCCCCCCACTGGTGTAAAGGCCTATCCACAAGTATGGCTGTATGCTGGACCGGTAGTCAGTGATGGGTATGATCCAATTGCAGTGGTCCCAACCTAAGACAGGAGCCTGACGCCTAGAGGTCAGCTCATCAGATGACAGGTAAGGACCATATGTTGAATTGGACAAACCTAACAGGTACAGTCCCTAAGCCACATTGCTTGTTGTTTAATTAAACAGAAAGGGGGAGATTCTGAGAGCCACAGCCGAGTCTGTATGGTCCCTGGCATTTTGCCAACAGTATTGGTTGACAGGCGAGGCATTACTATCCGCCTCGGCTGCTACTTTTGAGTTCTCGCACTACTTTGGAGTGCTCCTGGGGACTCCCGGGGATTCCTCAAGAGTTCCCATTGGTTGGGGAAGTGCAGGAGGAGGGATTTCCGGGAGAGATATTTCTGGTTGCGGGTTCGTGGACGAGCCGCGTGGCTTTCAGGAGCATTCCCCAGGAGCATGTGAAGTGTTTTCTTGCAGTTCAAAAATAAAGTTTGTTCCTGCTTCAGTAGCTCGTGATTTGTGCCCAGCCAGACTGCGGCATATTAGATCATTAACTTATACATAGTAGTTGGGTTCAGTTTGACAAACTCATTGTCACATAGTATTTGATCTCCATCCTCCATTTTAGTCCCTGATACTCCCATTTCCCTTTTCTCCTCCCTTCCTCTATTCTCCTTCCTCTATTCTTCTGATCTTCCTTTAACTTGATTATTTATTGATTGGTTGTTGCTTTTTTACGTATACATAAATGTGGAATTTCCTGTGGTATATTTATATAGGTAGATAGCATGATTTTTGTAAAAATTTGTTCTACTTTTCTCCCCTTTCCCCTTCTTTGTCTTTTATGATTAATTTTCACTTGAAATCTTCTTTGTCATATCACTCTTATCAGATATGATAATAGCTTCGCCTCCTTTTCAGATTCTCTTTGCATGGAATATTTTTTTTCCATCTTTTAATTTTCAGCCTATGGGTGTATTAAGCCATGAGGTGAATCTCTTGCAAACAGCATAGAGTTTAGTGGTTGGATTTTGTTTTTAAATCATTTCTGTTAATGTATGTTGCCGAATTCCTGCTGCAGCAAAATAACGGGGGGGGGGGGGTGTGAGGAGCAACTTGTGTACATTGATATAGCAGGAGTGGGAGCCGTTTATTGTAGGACAAGAGGGGTATATATACATTCCACACAGCTTATATTAATTAACATAAACTAGATACAGCAGTAAACCAATAAGGAATCTCCACACTTAATGGCTCGCTGGCGTTACTTCACAAATCAGTCCCTCTGGCAAATTGCCAGGACCATCTTGACTTGTTTACAGACCCTAACATTCAGTCTGTCTTTTAATTGAAGTGTTGTCTTCCATCTATGTCTTTTATATTCAATGTTACTATTCATAGTTGTTTGTAATATCCTGCCATTTTTTTTTATTCTGTCTTGATATTCATTTACTTGGTTGTGCTTCTAGAGTCCATTATCTGTTAAGGAGCTTTTTTTTTTCTTTTTCTTTTTCTTTTAGAGGTGTGCAGTATATCTTTGAGCACTTTTTGTAGTGGTGTCTTTGTGGTCATGAATTCTTTTAGTTATCCTTTTCTTGGGAAGATTTTATTTTCTTCATTGATTTTGAAATATAACTTTGCTAGATATAGCAATCTATTTTGCAAATGTGTTCTAATCAGTTATACATGCAAGCAGAATGTATTTTGACATATTGTACACATATGGAGCACAACTTCTCATTCACCTGGTTGTACACAAAGTTGAGTCACAGCAATCATGCAATCATACATGTACATAGAGTAATAATGTCTGACTCATTCCAAATCCTTCCCATTTCCACACCCCTCCCCTCCTTCATTCCCCTCTGCTCTATCCAAAATTTCTCCATTCTTTCCTAGTCCCCTTACCCCATTAAGGATCAGCATCCACATATCAGAGAAAACATTAGGCCTTTGGTGTTGGGGGATTGGTTCATTTTGCTTAGCATTATATATTCCAGCAATCTTGACAGGCAATTGTTTTCTTTTAGAGCCTGGAATATTTTATTACAAGTCCTCCTTGATTTTAATGTCTCAGTTGCGAAGTCAGTGATGAAACATTGTTTTTCCTTTAAATGTGACCTGACATTTTTTATCTTGTATATTTCAATATTCTTTACTTATATTCTTTGTAAGGCATTTTGATTATGATGAGTGTTGGAGATGCTCTGTTCTGATCTGGTCTTTTCTATTGGAGTCCTGTAGTCATCCTGTTTGTGGATGTCCATTTTATTTCTAATATGTGGAAAGTGTTCTGTTACTATCTTATTGAAAATGTTTTTAATGCCTTTAGTCTGTATCTCCAAGTTCTTTTTTATGCCAACGGGACAAAGTTTTGTTCTTTTATGCTGTCCTAGAGTTATTTTATATTCTGATTCTGGTTTTTACCTTTTTTTTTCCCTTTATCACATACTTATCATTCAAGATCATAAATTCTTTCTTTCATATCTGAAGTTCTATTTTAAGGCCTGAAATTCTATTTTGTTCATAGTCCAATATGTTGATGATGCTTTCAAATTATTTTTTTTATTTGCTTCTTTGTGTTTTTATTTTCATGAGTTTTAGTTGATTTCTTTTTAGTATCTTTATTTCTTTATTTAAATGGTCTTTCTTCTCCTGTTTTTGCTTTCATAATTCATTCTTTGTATCTTCTTTTAGTTCATCAAACATTTTAAAATTTTTATAGAAAGTGGAATTACATCAACTTTCATATCTGTGCAATCCTTTTTAAGGATATTTTGAATTTGTTAGAAGATTTATTTATCTGTTTCATCATGTATTCAGGGAAAATACAATAGTTGATATGGATTCCTCCTCCTATTTTATACATGTCTTTTTGTGTGTAGTTATCTTTTTTATTCAGAGACTTCTCTCTGATTTTGTTGTATGAGTAGATGATCAGAAATGAAAACTAAGGGTCCCCTCAGGTTTTCCCTTCTTGGGGCCGCTTGTTGGTTTGAGGTTTTTATCCTCCCAGTTTTATATATTGAAGAGTCATTGAGGCTTGAGTGGGGCTATATTGTGTGAGGCAAGCTTTGCTGTTACATGGCTGACTTGAGCAGTGCTCTGCAGTAGGATCTCTACTCTGAACTTGAAGTGTCCCAACCACTTTCCAACACTTTTTAAAGGACGTGGTCTCATAAATAGTAATGTTAGCATCAGATGCAAAGTCTTAAGATAAATGTCCAGTGTCTACTTTGATATTTATAATGTTAATTGACACATATATAAGAATGGTGGTGTAAAATTTTAACATCAGTACCAACAATAAAGAAAAAATAAATAGCATGAACTAGATAAGTCATTAACCAGCAGAAATCTACTATGTTGTTCACTGTATAATATTCACAACAATGTGAATGGGGTCAAGAATTTATAAATTATATAATTTTCTTTCAGAGTGTGATTACAATTTCTTAAGTGAATACGTTAAGAAGGCAATAGAAAGTTGAAATGTTTAAAGAGTGAAAAAGAGAGGCTAGAGATTTGTAACAGATTGGTGGATATAAATAAGGAATAAAATAATTAAAAGTAATAAAATAATGAAATAGAAGAAGAAACAGAAAAATTTGACTACAGCAGGGGAATAGAGTGAAGAAGGGACAATAAGCAGAGGGCAGTAAGCCAAAGTGCAAACAAATATAAGACCAAAACAATTCAAATCCATGTATAATTATAACCCACCTAAGTCAAATTAAGCCTGTATGAAAAATAGTTGAAGAATAAAGAAATTAAAATGAAAATAAGATTATAAGTACATAATGTATATATCTATATATTTTTTTCTGATTCTATTCATGCAGTGAGATGACTCACAACCACACACAACCACACACACACACACACACACACACACACACATATACACACAATCTTAAAGAATGGGAAAATATTTATATTAAAATATATTAAAATAATTATATTAAAATATAATAAAATAGTTTTTTAAAAAATTAAAATTGATTAAATAAAAAGTGAAAAAAATGGGGATACAGGAAAAAGAGAACAGGGAAAAATTAAAATAAACTCAGTGGGAAATAAAGGACTTGTTTAAGAACATACTTTCATTGCTTGTGTTTATTTTGGGGGTTTGTAACTCTTGGATTAATGGATGGGGATTGTTACATCTAAAGTTTTTGCGTTTTTTACCTGGTTTCCAGCTGTTGTGACGAGGAACCAAAGCTCATTAATAGAGTGGGAGAGAATGTTGAATACTTATTTATACTGGAGCTTGTGGAGATTTATAAATTGGAAGTTCCAGAAGCTGGAGTTTGGTCTTGGCTGACCCTTAGAACTCTGTCAGTGGGTGTTTGAGATTTGACTCACCCTGTTGATGGGGAAATGCCCATCTCTGCTGGACATGTGTGGCACATTGACAAAGGGAGTTCTCTCTTCTTGATCTGAAGCTTGTGTGTCTTGGGTACCATTTTCTGAGCACCTCTTTCAGTCACACTGACCCAGGCACATTCTGGGGATTGAACCCAGGAGTTCTCAATCACTGAGTCATATCCTTAGCACTACTCTTAATATTTTATTTTAAGACAGGTCTTGCTAAGTTGCTTAGGTCCTGGTTAAGTTGCTGAGGCTGGCTTTGAACTCACAATCCTCCTGCCTCAGCCTCTCAATGTAACTTATTGTTTCTTATAACATGTTCAAAATCTTTACCTTTTTGTGTCTCTATGGTTACTTTCCTTTCCCAGCGTTGAATCTCAGTGAGTCTCCTTAATTTTCCAACTCACCAAGGAGCAGTATTTCTGCTTTTTTAAATTATTTTTTATTCTAAAGTATTTCTGTTTTTTATATCTGGTGGTAGAGAACTGCTGACAAGCACACTCTTTCTGTAATCCATCATCTTCTTTCAATACCTGTTTAAAATTTTAAAAAACCATGAAATAAATGTTTTTTGTATCATTTAAAATAAGGTGGATTGCAACAACAAGCATTTATGTGTACAGAAAACTCATTAACATAGTGCAGAATGATCGTGTACTTAAGCCTGCATTCAGTTCCCCTACTATTTTTTTTTTTTTTTTTGGTACCAGGGATTGAACCCAGAGGAAATTAATCACTGAGCCACATCCCCAGCCCTATTTTGTATTTTATGGAGAGACAGGGTCTCACTGAGTTGCTTAGTGCCTCACTTATTACTGAGGTTGCCTTTGAACCCATGATCCTCCTGTATCATTCTCTGGAGCCACTGGGATTACAGGCATGCACCACCACACCTGGCTACTTCCCCTGCTATTGACACCTACATTAGTGAAAATTAATCAGTAATACTATATCAGTATTATCATTATAACTAATATCCATAATTTATTTGATTTTTTAGGCCTCCCCAATAACTTCTTCTATCCTAGGATCCCATTCTAGACATCCTTTCAAATTTTGTTATTATTTATTTTGGGGCTCCTCTTTGTTGTAAAAATTCCTTAGACTTTCCTCATTTTCAGTGAATTTGAGAAGGGTTGATCAATTAGTTTGTAGAATATAACTCAAAAATGAATTGGTTTAATTTATAAAGGGTATCTCTCTTTACTCATTTATTTATTTTATATTTATATATATATATTTACTCATTTATTATATATATATATATATATATATATATATATATATATATATATATATCAGCATGAATTCAGGGATAGTTTATTTAAAACTTTGAGTTCATATCAAATAATATTATATTTTTATTTGCTCACATTCATTTAGATTTGGCCATTGGGAGTTCTTTGAGTTTGCTCCTGAAGTAATTTGATATATCTCCATTGTCTCATATGGGTTTTGTTTGTTAATTGGTTTTGTTTTGCAATGCTTAGAATCATACCCAGGCCCAGGAACTTGAACATGCTGGCTAAGTACCCTACTACTGAGTTATACCACTAGCCCATGGATTCTTATTTTTATTTGAGCACTATTTTATTTTCTGCCATCACAAATTGTTCTACTTAAAAGAGTGAAGCAGGTGGCATCACTATACCAGACCTTGAACTATACTACAAATATATAGTAACAAAAACAGCATGATATTTTCACCAAAATAGCCTGGTAGACCAATGATATAGAATAGAGGACACAGAGACTAACCCACATAATCACAGTTATTTCATATTAGACAAAGTTGCCAAAAACACAAATTGGAGAAAAGATACCCTCTTTAGCAAATGATTCTTGGAGAACTGGAAATCCATATGCAACAAAACAAAATTAAACCCCTGTCTCTCACCATGCACAAACTCAATTCAGTGTAGGTCAAGGACCTAGGAATTAAACCAGGGACCCAGTGTCTAATAAAAGAAAAAAAAATAGGCCCCAATATCCATCATATTGGATTAGGCCCCTACTTCTTCAATAAGACTCTTATAGTGCAAGAATTAAAATCAAGAACCAATAAATAGGGTGAATTCAAATTTAAAAAAGCTTCTTATCAGCAAAGAAATAATCAGTGAGGTGAATAGAGAGCCTACAGCTTGAGAGCAAATGTTTTCCTCTTACACATCAGATAGAGCACTAATCTCTAGGATATATAAAGAACTCAAAAAGCTAAACACCAAAATAACAAATACTTTAAAAATAAATGGACCAATAAACTGAAAAGTTACTTCTCAGAAGGTGATATACAATCAATCAATAAATATGAGAAAAATTGTTCAACATCTCTAGCTATTAGAGAAATGCAAATCAAAACTACTCTAAGATTTCATCTCACTCCAGTCAGAATGGCATCTATTAAGAATTCAAACAACAATAAGTGTTGGAAAGAATGTGAGGAAAAAGGCACATTCATACATTGTTGGTGGGACTTTAAATTGGTGCAACCAATAGGGAAAACAATAAGAAAAATCCATGCAAAACTTAGAATGGAACCCCCATTTGACCCAGCTATCCCATTCCTGGGTTTATACCAAAAGGACAAATTGATCTACTTAAATTTGAATAGTAGGGCTGGGATTGTGGCTCAGCGGTAAAGCACTCCCCTAGTACGGGCGGGACCCGGGTTAGATTCTCAGCACCACATAAAAATTAAAAAAAAAAAAAAAAAAAAAAAGGCATTGTGTTGTGTCCATTTACAAAACGATTCATTAAAAAATATTGAATATCCTTTGCCCTAGTCATAGATAGCATCAGCCATTTCTCCATAAAACTGCTTTCTGTAACTGGACAATTATATTTATTATTGGGTTATTATTGGATTTGGACCTTTATAACTGACACAACAAGGATATATACCACCTTAAGTACCACACTACAGTAAATATGAAATCATACTGATGTCTTCAATTTAAGTAAATGAATTATTCTACACTTCTCACCTTGCACTTAAACCAAGAGCAAGAAACGTGGCTACTGACATCCACTGTCTATTTTATAAATTTGTAAGTTCTAGTGTACACTTCTGTGGTATTAAAATTGCTAACCTTTATCAACTACAGTATACTTTTTTCCAACTTTTTTATTCCTATAAGTTTTGTCCATTAATCTCATAGATTCCATTCATTTCTAAAGCAACTTACTTCAATAGTTTTTTCTCCCCAAATCTTCAGTCATTTAATATTTTATAACAATTTGATTATTTTGTTACATTCTACAATCCTGCACCCCTAGAACTTCAAAATGATTTTCTTAAAAATTTCATTATCAATTTTATTTTGTCTGATGTAAGTTTTTATAGGAATAAAAAATGGCAGATTTTCATGTGACTACCTTTTCAGTAAAATATAGAATAATTTCATCACCCTATAAAGATCTGAAATACTTACCTATTCAAATTTTGCATTTCTGAAGTGTTGGTTCATTGAAATTACACAGTCTTTAGTCTTTTCAGATTGGTCCTTATCACTTAGAAATGTGCATTAAAAATTCATCCATATAATTTCATAGTTTGATAGGTATATAGTTACTATCCCTCTTTATGTTTGTAGCTACTTCGTAAAATCCATTTACCTAGTAGAGTACACATTAGTTGGTTTTAGATCTTGGCAATGATCAATAAAGCTGCTTAAACATTAGCATGAAGATTTTTGTATGGTCATAACTTTTCAACTCAGTTTTATAAACCTATAAATATGATTGTTGGAGCAAATTTATAGATTTAAAAGAAACTAGTAAACTCTCTTCCTAATACATCATATCACTGTTTCTCCAGTAGCAAGTCATGATCCAGTTTCTCCACATGCTTGCTAATGTGGTCTGATATTTTTAATGTTAACTTAGTATTCCTGATTTCTAACAAATACAGTTATTATGTTTAATAATAATTATTATTATTATTATTAATACAACACATCTCTACATAACATATGGATCAAAGAATAAGTTTTTTAATTTAAATATTTTAGTCTAAATTATAGTTAAAATACAATGTATTAAAATGTTTGAGATGTAGAGAAATTGTGCTTTGTGGGAAATTCATAGTATAAGTGTATTCACTGATAAAGATTAAAGATTTAAATTAATCTAAAATCAATAATCAATAACATAGTCTTTCATTTTAGGTGACTAGAGAAAAAAAGAGAAATTTAACATTACAAATAGCTAATTATAATAAACAATAGGAATTTAACCAAAATTAATTTGTAAAACAAAATAGAGAAATTCAACTCAAACAAATGCCAGCTCTTTGAAATTCAGTAAAATAAATTAATCTATTATGTGACTATCCATCAGAAAAAACAGGAATGAAAGAGGAATCACTAATACTAATCTCATCACCATTAAAAAGATAATAAAGAATAATATTTAAAGTGCTCTGTATGTACATAAACTCAAATTTTTTTTTCAAAACCTTTCAACAAGATCCCCCCAAATGTTAATATTACTTCAGTGTTTGATGAATTCTCCCACTTCTTATTCATTTTTCTTAGAAAAATTCATTTCCTCCTTAATAATGTGAATTTTATCCCAGGCAGGATTGGCTGTAGCTCTGAACTCATGCCACCATGTTGCCAGAAAACTAAACCAGACTGAGTCCCACTTCATGAAAGTTTGGTTTACACGAAATTCCTTCCCCAAACTGTGCAGAAAATTTTGAATTGTGAAACTGCTATCCCAAAAGCACCATGCATGAAATCTTTGGAAATCATTCACCAAGTTCTTCAGCTTTTCGAACATGAGATTCCTGTGCTTTTCTAATATTTTGGCATTGTGTAAGACAATAGACACATTCCTGGATTTATCTGAATTTTCTGCTTTTCTCTGTTTTTTTTTTTGTTTGTTTTTTTTTTTTACATGTGAGATTTTCACAGGCCTTGAAACTACCACCTTAAGTACCATTTCAACTATTTTTAGATTTTTCTAAGATCTTCCAAAAAAACATTGGAATATTGGTAATTTTAACATAAAGAGTGCTTTTGGCCTTTTTAGTTAGCTCTTTTCATGAAATAGGGGTTATAATATACAAGCAGTTGATAGTTTTTTCCCCCTATATTGTTTATTCTTTCAAATAATACCTAGGTTAGGGTACTGTCTTAGATTAAGATCATAGGTATTTCTCAGAATTTCAAGCAACAGTTTTTGAAGCCATTGTACTATATTCTAGGATCAATATACCTCTGGCCTCTATTCAATATTTGTTCAATGTTTTTTAATCTTATTCTTTTTAAAATTATCATACAGTACTATCAACCTAATTTGGAAACCTTTTCTATAGCTTATATTTACTACATACTCAGAGAAATTTTAAAATCCTCTTATACAAGATATATTTTGTTCAGTCAGTGTCCTGTTAATATGTTAATAACTTTTTTTTTTTTTTTCATGAGATGAGCCTTGTCACCTGCTTGGTAAATCCAGCTTCTAGCTGGATTCTAGCCCTTTGAACACTAAAAATTTCTAGTAGTTTCGTGAGTGCTGACAACCTTCCTGGTGTGTGGACACACTGGTGCCATGCCAACAGGCTAACACTCATCTATATTCTACTGACAACAATCACTACTTCCTACTCATTTTGCCCAAAGCTTTTTTTTTTTTAAATTCTATTGACATTCATCCTACGAATACACAATTAAAAAGCAATATAACAATTAAGAATTGTACTCCTCCTTAACCTCTTCAAACTTATTTGAAAAGAAATACATATGAAATTTTCTGTCTTAATATTTATAATTTCAAACTCTTTAGTGTTGTGTAATTGTTCCTGGGAGGTACAATGTGAGCTGTTTACAAGAGATGAATGGAACCATGAATTTATAAGCACATGCTCCATTACACTCAAGTGTATTGCTTCTTAATTTACATCTTGCTTTGGGCTATGAAGAAGATTATTCTGGCAATTTTTGAAGAGCTGTTCCAAAATCTGTAGATTCATTTCCCAAGGCTCCTTTTTATGCTGCAATATGAAAACCATTTGGTGAGCAGAAATTTCACCATGCATTTGTCAGATAAATTTCCCACTTATCATATTTGGCTCCTGGCAATATGGTGGTTTTAGAGGAAAGCATGAATCCATGACTTATTCTAATGGGACAGGAAAATGGGGAGCTAGAAGACAAAGAATATAATTACATTTTTATGAGCAATCATGTAAATATATTACAAAAAATGTTCTTTTAAATAGCATAGTCAAATGGAGAAAAAATTAAAAAATGTCAGAAGCCAGACTAAAAAATCCTTTTATCTGACTTTCAGACTGCTCTAACAAGTTGAAATCGTTAACTTTATGCATCAGTCTAAAATGTACCTAATTAATTAAGGATATCATTAACCAGGATATCTCTAGAAAAAAAGGAAAGATTAGAATTTATGAAAACTGAGAAATAACTGCTGCTCCTAAATAAAATTATTAAATTACTTTAGAATAAAATGATACTTACTATGCCCAAATTAACATATTTATCACTACCTTTCTCTTTATAAACAATTAAAAATGATTAGTGTTTACTATGAGGAAAGTTGAATGTTTAAAAGAAGTCTGAGAGATGTTCTTGGCCTGCTATCATAAGTATAATAAAAATCATTGATTTGATCATAACATATGCCTGCATTGAAATGCAAAGTATTGGAAGATAAAACTAAATAATTCAGCCAACAAATTTTCCCAAATTAGTTGTATATCTTTGGGAAAGCTTCTCAAGCTTCCAGTATAAAGTGAGGTAGCAATAATAGAAGTGGTCAGGAGAACATTTTTAAAAATTCAAAACTGTGTTTCTAACCCACTACAAGCATAGATAAATAGAAGAGCAACAGAATTTTCTTTCAAAGTAACTAAGTAAGTGCATTGTAAAGAAAGACAGGAATTGAATCCTGATGCCATGGCACATGCTTGTAATCCAAGGGATTTTTGGAGGCTAAGGCAGAAAACTCAGAAGGATCATAAATTCAAACCCATCCTCACCAAATTAGCAAGGCCCTAAGCAACTTAGCCAGAAAAGTGAAAAAAAAATTAAATTAAATTTAAAAAGAAAGACATAAAGAAAATAAGAAAAAGACTGGGGATGTGGCTCAGTGGTAAAACATCCTACTGAGTTCTGGGTTCAATCCTGGTATAATAAATAAATAAATAAATAAATAAATAATATATTGGACGATTACTGTTAATAAAATGCCAGACTAGAAAAATTCCTCTATGAATGCCTTAGAGACTGCTTCCTGAATTACACGTGGCTTCTACTCTTCTTGATACTTCTGACTTCAGGAGATTCTTCCGTATTGGAGAAGTTTGTGAAGAGTGAAGTTGGAGAAGCAGTTGTTGACCATGTATGTTTTGAAAAGCTCACAAGATATCTACTCTCTTCTTTCTAAAAATGTTGATGAACAATGGTTGAGATTGTTTGAACATTATCCTAATCCCCTCAAAGGGGCCAACTATAAAAATATCACACTTTGGGCTGGGCATGTGGCTCAAGTGGTAGCGCGCTCGCCTGGCATGCATGCGGCCCAGGTTCGATCCTCAGCACCACATACAAACAAAGATGTTGTGTCCGCCGAAAACTAAAAAAATAAATATTAAAATTCTCTCTCTCTCTCTCTCTAAAAAAAAAAAATCACACTTTTAATATTAATTAGGCACTATTAAAATTGAATTACTGAAATTCAATCACTCTTCATTATGGCTTTCATAAAACACTACCCTTGAATTTGTAAAAAAATTATATTATTAAGTCTAATGTGTGGTGTTTGCTCACTGCAATTACGAATATGTTAGACCTCTACATTTTACCAATAATTACTTGTAGTAAACATTCATTTTGTTTTTGGCATCTCTTAACATATGTAGGACCTTTGCCTCATGCACTTTTCTTCTTCTTCCTCTACATGTTTGTGGATAAAAGTCATAAAAGGAAAGTGTTCTCTAAGAAGATGTTTCCTGAGCCAATGGAAGTTTTTCTTTGAGAAACATAATATGACAAGTCCCATAACTTGTAGGCTCAGATATTTATGTTCATTATGATTAAAGAATGAATAGGAAATACACAAGCAACTAAAGCAAACACAAATGTATAGTACTAAAATGTAAATTAAAATAGTTTATTAAATGCACATCAGGTACCACGCAGAGCACTAAACACAGTGAACTAAATCTTTGCTACAACTACAAAAATTTATAAAGTTTTCCCTATTTTAGTGATGCACTTAAGTAACTCATAGAGGTTCTAAATGTAGTAATGCTCAGGTGGCATTTGACTCAATTCTCTATCCTTCTAAGTGCATGGGCCCCAGATTTGTCTAGACATCTGCATTAGAAGTTTTGCTTTGCAACACAGTCATGGAGAAACTGATAACTGCAACATTATCCTGAAAATTCAACCACATGTGTCTATTATAAATCAGTGTTGCTTTGCTTCTTTTAGTCGAAGTACATAGCAATCTAACCACAAGTAAATTAGTTTAGTGAATCTGGAATTAGAGCAAGGATACTATTTAATTGTTAAATAGTCAACTACTTCAAGCTAACACTGTCCAGTAGTAGCAGCATCACTAGGTGTGTCCCACACATAGTAGCATAATACTCTTCAAGAACTTATTAAAACCTCTGTTGAAATGGAAATGGAATATATTTGCATTAATGTGTGTGTGTATAGAGACATAGAGTAGTAGATTAATAACTAGGTAGCAAATGTAATTTTTGTGATATAAGCAACAGAAAAGTAAATACTCCTAAAACCTTTCAAATAATGAGAATATGTGTAAATAGACTCTGAAATCATTATATTCTAGAGAAATTTTTAAAGGAAAATGAAGTAATGTAAACTGGCCAAATAAAAAAAAATAGTCACTTTTAAATAATTTATAGCAGCCACATAATTAAGTCATTTTTTGAGTTTAGAAATACTGAATTATAGATAATTGGAACTCAATTCCCCAGGACATTGCTTAGATGGAAGTAACAAATACTAATTTTTGTCTTTCTTCTTAGACAAGATCTGTATTGTTATTTATTCTTAATTCCTTCCACAGAAAACCCCACAGAGTTCCTTGGCCTCAAATATTAAGCTCTTGATCCTAATTGTAGTTCAATAAACATTGGGGTGTATTGACAACCTCAAAACTTATTTTATTTATTCCTCTAAAACTCATCAACCACTTGTCATTCTTTCTACAATAAAATAAACAATCACTATTACTGTCTTCAAGGCTTTATATAATATGGTCACATGAGAAATTCTCCAGGCTCATGTTTCATTACATTTTTTTCCCTTCAAATTTAATGATTTTTACATCTTTGAATTTTCCTTTACATTTTCCAAACATGGGCTTTGAACATATTGTCCTCTTACTAAAGAATTATTATATCTATAAAATTATATATATATTGTCCTCTTACTAAAGAATTATTTTATCTATAAAATTATATAGATAAATTCTATTTTATTCATGTTTTAAAGCATAGCTTAAGCATTACTTCTTTAGTGCAGCTAACCACAGAGACAAGGAAAATCTTATTTTACGTGAATGTCACTGCCACCCTTGGTAAGAATAGAATTATTTGATATTCACAATGAAAGTATTGGTCAACTTACCATTACTGCATCAAAATATCAGATAAAAACAATTAATAAAGAAAAAAATATTTATTTTTGCTCACAGTTATGGAGGTTTCAATTCATTCTCAGTTTGCCCTCTTGTATTGGGGCTTGTCATGTTGTAGTACTTGTGGATAGGGAGGAAACAGAAAGTGGAGAAGAGCCACTCACCTTATGGTAAACAAATGAAAAAAAAATTTAAAGGAAAAGGAAGACACTGGGGTCCCACAATTATCTTGTAGGGCATGGCTGCTATTACCTGAACACCTTTCACTAGGCCCCCACCTCTTAAAATTTGTAGCACCCTCTAATAATGACAGATTGGAAAATATGCCTTTAACACATTGGCCTTTGGGGACTATTTCAGATTCAAGTTATAGTAGCAGCTGGAACATAGTATGGTTTTAATAAAATAATGAGTGAATATGATTCTTTTTATGTGATTTTGTTGAATTCCAAACTCATAATGTAGTATTTTTTAAATAATCTAAATAGAGTAGAAATCAGGTTAATTCCTGCTCTGATAGTTATTTGCTATTTTTTAGGTGACTTTCCCTATGAATGTATTTTTTTTTTACTGGTTTTAGTGTGGCGTTAGTTGTTTCTTGCTATGTCTTTTGCAGCTACCCAAAAGGAGCAGTGAACTGACTAGGAAATTAAAAGTCTGAAATAATTAATAAGAAATAAAAGAAAAAAGGCATGAAAAATAGTTTCACAGGTTGAGGCGGTGGAATAGGGTTTGGGTCTATTCCCTAAGAAAGGAAGAAGCCTGTAGATGCTTTGTTTAAATGGAAGGACATCAAAGCGATTTATTTTCAGGGAGGGTTCCTCAAGGTACACAAAGTCTATGGGAAGTGACTAATTGGGGCTTTATCTATTTGCAAGATATCTTCTTTTGGCTTGGTAGAGCAGGGGCCTCAAGACTGTTGAGCTCGCTGTATTTCCTTCAACCCAAGGCAGCAGACATCTGAATTTAAAGCTCTGAAACCCATAAATCTGGAGCCAGGCATGGAATCTGACTCACTGACAGTGGCCTAGCAAATGGGCAGGTCTTTAAGCACCATTGTACTGAGAGAAACCCAAAAAGACAGTCTAGCTGTCCAAAGCTGTGGAGTTCAAAGCAATGATTCATTTGTCGCTAACAGTTGTTAGTCCATTTATAAAGTATTCTGAACACTGAATTTCAAAAATGTAAATATTGACATTGTGATTTAGTAAGTTTCAAATTTGTTTCTTTATATCTTCTTTTACTGATAATATTTTAATGCCTTAATTAACTTCATGACTTAACTTTGATTTCTTCTATGCCCACAATAATATCTAGAATTACATCTTTATTGCTTACATGGGCAGAGGGTGTGTGTGTGTGTGTGTGTGTGTGTGTGTGTGTGTATGCCAGATTCAGTCTTCACAACAATTTTGGAAGCAGAACAGATATTATCCTCATTTAAGAAGAGAATAAGCTTAGACAACCTTCAAAGTGACTTCATTTAGCAAATGTCAGCAGAAAAATCAAACTCTGTAGTCTCTCTTATAGTTAGTGTTCAGAGAATATGAGTTTAATAGGATAAGATGGTTAAAGTAACTAACAGTCCATCTGTGTCATCATAATGCACTGGCATAAATCCACTCAGGAATTGAAGATACATCTTGTCAGAGAGGCACTGGATAGATCTCAAGTCAATGTATTATTTTACATCCATCCAAGACAGAAGTTGTAATAACAAGCAGTAAGCTACATTTAAACACATTTCAATACCAATAGACCCTTCCCTTTCTGTGAGTCTGTATACCTTCCTGTAGCCATGAAATCCTTTCTCTATTTTAGTAGGTTTCTCTGTGATGAACTAATGTGATATTCAATTACTAGTATAGGCCTCTTGACATTAGCATGTCTCACGAAATTTTACGTTTTCCTACTTTATGGTAGTGATTTATGTGACTAGCAGTTTATATCTTTTATTAACTAGCAAGCAGTTCTGTTCTGTTAATTTCTAAAGGAAATGGTTGTAAACTGTGTTAGAATTTCCTCAAATGTGAAAAATAAAAAGACTATTAAATTTGCAAAATGCTATCTATTTTTTACATTTTCAAGTATTATGAAATAATTTGTGACTATTTTAGACAATAAATTTTATTACAAAAAGAAAATTGAGAACAAATTATTTTAAAAAACTTTATTAATGTATCTCTTTATGTAATGATTTTCATATAAAATCCAATAAATATTCTCCCTTGTTCCCTTTCTCTCAAAAAAGAAAAATTTGCTTAATTTCATGACAATTCATAAGAAAATTAGATATATCTCAATCTGAGGGTCTAGCCACCTATATATAAACGGATTGTTGCCTCCTTGTATAAAGATGAACTAAAGGAACTTTTCACCAAAAAAAAAAGAAATGTTGACATTTGACCAACTTTGAGTCTATTCAAGTCTTTCTCTGTAATTTTAAATAAGAAATAGAAGTGGATGATTTGGATTGGACATTAAAACACCAAGTGAAGTAGAAACAGACTGCAGGTGGCACCATTGTATGCCAGTCTTGAGCAAGCCAAGTTTGGATAAGCAGAAATCACACAATGAGCAGAGGAGCTGATACACTCAGGGAAAAATGGAACATGTGTACAGCAAGGGATACAAAACAAAAGCCAGCCTCAGACAGGAGACAGGATCACTGGCTAAAAGCTTTCCAGGTCTTGTGAAACCCACCTGTTTTGCCTCAGATGGGAGCCTAGAGAATGCTCTACATTCTCAGAAGGCAAGTTTTGCTGTATCTTGGGCTTATCTGAAATATTCTCAGAGCCTTGAAACTAAATGCCAAAGAAAACAGTCTAATTCTAAGTGGTTTCACTACAGGCAAATCAAAAGTTTACTTCTAGAACCTTCAGAATATTAAAGAATTTTAAAATGCGAACTTTAAATTGTACATGAAGAATTTGTCCTATGCAGGGTTGACTATGCTGATGGTATGTAGTATAAATGTAGGTGTCAGAGTTTAGGGCAAAACTTATGAGACACTGTGGAAACAGCTTGAATGAGCAGTCTGCTGTGTCCATGTCCATGTGCAATAGTTGCTTTGTAGTGTGAAAATCAACCTGTTATAGATGGAACTGGGAAGATCAGATAAGGCCAGGAGCTGCCTATCTTCTTACTTGTACCTTCTGGTTATGGACTCAGAAGAGGGTGGGAATATTATGCTTAAAACTAACTTTTCACTTTATTAAGAAAATGTACTTGTCAAGAAGATAAAACATACTTGGTTGCTTGGTTTAAAAATATTTTCGTAATTAGATATATTGTCTATGGACCTTTATTTATATTATGATTTAAATCTCCAAATATATTAAGGGTAGACCAGAGATAGGATTTAGTTTCATCTCTCATAGTTTCTAATATAGCCATATATTTTGATGTAGCATATCAAAAAGTTTTACTTTCATTTTTTAGTTTAATAAGAGCCTGGCTTCTAAATAAAATGACACTTTCTTCTCTGTTTTAGTAATCCTGGTACCACAATTAGATAATGGATTAGTACTAGATACGTCAATATATATTTTTACCCAAATTATTTCTACACCAGGTATTCTGTTTGATCTACTTTTATTTTAGGATTCTCATTTTCCAAACAGTTCTTGGTGTTTAGTCATGCCTAAGTCAATGGGGATCAATAACTAACTATCTTGTTTGTCATTTTATTTATTTGGAAGACTATATTTCCCTCTATATTATGCAAAATGTGAGCTCTATGTTCTCTCTATATTATTCTTCTGTTCTGCAGTGGATGCAGAATCCATTGCTGGCTTACTGCATGGTTGTTGGGGACATTTGAGAGAAGCTCTCTCTGACAGCATCCCCTTCCTCACTCTAATCACTCAATCCAGCCCAGGACTTAGACCTGTAACTGAGTGTTTACCAAAGTGTGGTTTCTCTGGTCCAGTCAGGATTTTCTTTTTTTTATCAGTCAACATCTTTTTTAATCTAAAGCGACAGATACTTTTTTGTTTTCTTGAAGAAGAAGATGTTTCTTACTTTGAGTTTAAACGGATTCCCTGTAGTGTAAATTTGTGAAATTTCTGTTTAATGATATTAACTTTATTACATGAATAGTAGCCAGAGGAAACATTTTTACATCATGTAGTGACTAATTCATTTCAGTCCTGGATTGCATGAAATTATTACTATCCCAGTTATTAAATATAAGACATAATGCTAAAATATGATGAAAGTGTTACAAATTTTTTTCTAAATGGACTATTTTATATACATGATTTTGTGGTTTTTCTCTTCTGCTAATTCATTTATAATTTTGTATTGAAAATGTCTTATGGCTGCATTCATGCACAAAGGAAGGAAATTAGTCTCTATCAGAAAATAGTTTTTCATTCTGTTAAAAGCTATTTTTAAAGTTTCTTTAAGTATCAATTTTCTGTTACTCTTCCTCCAAACATATATATAATGTCAACAGCAATTGATATTTTCTTTCTCTTTTCCATTTATACTTTTTTCTTTGTGAAATGATATATAGTATAATGTGTAACACTGTTGCATTATATATCATATTTAATTAAATAAATTAGAAATTGGCCATGATAAAATTTTATTCTCTGTTTTTCTTCAGTTAGAGTTATTATGTTTCCAAGGGAGAAATAAACTGATATATTTCCACGTACTATGACATTCTGACATATTTTATTTCAAATTCATAAATTAAATGTGTTAAATATTATGTTCCCAGAAACTATTTGCAGATTTGAAATGTGATTTTATTTTGTTTTGCTTGCTGAGAATTAATCCAAGGTCTCATGCATGCTAAGCAAGAGTTGTACCACCGACCTACACCAACCAGTTCTCACCAATGGTATAAAACCAGGGATATTTAAAAATATTAGCATTATAATAATGTTTTATCATTCAGAATACAGTTTACAAATGTATTTTAAATATGTGTTCAAGAATATGATGTAAAACATCATTTTCTTGGTAGCAATTCTTTATTTCAGACCAAAATTTTATTGAACTTAATGTACAGAGGTAGACATATGTTTTGTAATAGGTTTTTATATCTAGCTATTGGTTCTTTGGTTCTATCAATTTATGACTGTGTTGTAACTGGTTCCTTCAGAATTTATTTTTGAAAGCATAGTTTGACTTTGTTGACTTTGAAGTTGAAGTTTTAACTTCTATAACAGATGATACACATCATAAAATTTAAAGTAATATAAAAATTCATATTACAAACTGAATTTTAGAACTCCTATTCTGTAAACAGGAAGTCATGTATAGTAATTTCCATGTGAGCAAAATCTAAACTGATTTTTCAGTTTTTAATTTAAAAAATCTAAATTGGAGACAAAAACTGTTCACTTTTTTAAGTGTTTATTCTTTTGCTTGCACTATAAATGAAAAAAATCTAGTTTGCATCAATAGTAATATTTAACCTCTATCAATGATAGATTATAATCAAAAATCATCCTAAGACAGAAAAAGTATGAAATTTAATGTAATGTGCTTTGTTGTCTTAGGAAAGTAAATGACATAATTATGCAGATTTAGTTAATAAAAATACATACAAATATGAATCACCTGGATTCAGGTCTTATTCCTACTGTCATTGTTTCTCTTTGACCCCGGTTTCCTCTTCTGTCTAGTGTAGGTTCTAAATTAGAGCTCTTGCATTGTTTCCCTCTCTCAGCTACTGCATGTATGACTAATGTATGTCATTCTTCTTTTTTGCCAAAATAAGCATTTTCTAAATGAACTATAATCCTAAAGTTAAAAATCTACAGACTTCATGGATTCCTATTTCTCACAGAATTAAATCAAGAGCTTAAGATATGTTTTTACTTTTTGTTGTTTTCCTGATATATTTTAATATACTATTGATGAATTATTATCATTATTAGTAGTAATAAATTTAAGTATTTTCCAAGGAACTTAAGTACAATGTATATAGTCCTTCAAAATAAACACATAAATTCTTTTTCAAAATGATTTTAATTCTAAGATATTTTTATATACAAATAATGGGTTTTGCATGGGTGCCTGACATGAAAGTTTTTCCACATAATTTACTTGTGATCACAAAATTTATATATGATATGTCAAAAAAATCAAATAACATTCATTTCTCTAGGCCCTTTATTCACATAGGGGCTAGAGAAAACATTTTGCTCTCAAATTCCTAATTTATAGTACTAAAGAAGTTTGACAAGTTAACCTTCCTTGTTTCTCCTAGCTCTGGAAAGTGGTGCTTTGATTACAGTGATGGTTGAAGTAATAATGGCAACAAGGAAGCACAATTATTGAGCTGCCTTTGATGACAGTATAAAACTCACAAAAGATAGTGGAAAAAATTATGCCATTCTTAGTATGTGACAGTAACTAGCTTCTTCCTCTATTACTTTTTTTGATGTTTGCCATTAATATATTCCTCCTACTGATCTTTCTAGGTTCTTTCATAGAGTTTAAAGTCTTACTTAAAAATGCAGCCTTTTAGTTTTAAAAAACAAAACAAAACAACAACAACAGAAAACACTACAATGCACCAATTTAAAAAATAAATAAGTAGAATTTGAAATGAAATGAAAACAAATAGAGGAAGGGAGTCAATGGGAGGAGAAGTTAAAGGAAAAAGAAGTACTGAGGATTTAATTGAGCAAATTGTTATAAAGATTTATGAGTATGTCAAAATGAATCTCACTATTATGTATAGTTATAATGCACAAATAAATATTAAAAGTCCCAAATAATTAGTGACTTTCTGAGTGAAACTTATTTTCCACTAAGGGAAACAATAAACACATATCAAATTACATAAATATTTGGGGCATACTGTCTTTCATTTACTTTAAGAACTCCAAAAGCTACTTATCTTTGTTTTCCCACAGGAGACTACCAACTCCCAGAGACAAATTAGCAAAGATCAATAAAGAATAGGTGTAAGACTTGCAAAATTTTTTCATTCAATTTGCATATCACTCATTAATTACAGTCTTTGACCTAATTCATTCTTTTTTATGCTCACCTCAACTAAAAATATTTATTGCTATTAAGAAAAAAGTGGGTATGTACTACAAACAGATAAGAGTTAAATCATTCAAATTTTCAGTATTCAGCAAAAGCAGGGACCTAATTCCCTTATTCTTGATCTCCTTTTTATACAAAACTCAGCAAATCTATAACCACTTTCATTCTTTCTCATTGATTTTAATTTAAATTCACAGTAGAATATTTTTTTTCAAAAAAATTTACACATATAAATTTTGAGGGAGAATATCAGTAAGGTGATGTACTAAATCTGAGAATGTAATGTAAGCATGAGAGAGAAAAAACTAATTTCTGAACCAACAATTGTCTTTTTATTTTCTGTTTAAATGAATTAAAAATATGATAAAATAGAGGCAGCTATAATTATCAATACAGTTTAATCATTTTATCAGTTTTTGGAGTCATGATAAATAAACACTGTGTGTGTTTAAAGTATATGATTTGATTTTTTTCCCCAATAATGAAGATTCAACCCAGTGGTGCTTTATCATTGAGCTACAAATCCAGTCATTTTTACGTTTCATTTTGAGATAAGGTATCACTAAGTGTTGAGGCTGGCTTTGAACTTGCCTCACAAATCACTGGGATTATAGGTATGTACTTCCTGTAATTGTCACCTGGCAACACTGTGATATATTTTTTTTTTGCCCATGTAAAAAAGAGAGTTATACTTCAAGATAATAGACTTTATCAGAATCTAGGGCCTGGGGTAACTTTCAGTATTAGACCACATGCCTAGCATGTATGAGGTCCTGGCACCATCCTTTAGCACCACAAAATGAATAAAACAGAGCACCAAAGGAATACAAAACCTCTGACACCTGAGGTATAGCAAACATTGAACACAGAACAGTTGCTAGCCATCAAACATTACACAAAAATCCTATTTATATCAATTAGTATTATTCAATGCATCCAGCTTTAAACAACAAGAAGAAGAACAACAAATACAAGACATGTTAAGAGGAAATAAAGAGACACAATTTAAGGGACTAAGTGTTATAACCAGACTTGTATGTGATATAGATTTTGAAATGATCTGACAGGGAATTTAAATAACTCTAATTATTTAAAAAATAACTCCGATTAATATTATCTCACTCATGGACAACATACAAGAGTAGGGGGATAATATAAGCAAATAGAAAAAAATCAAGGAATTCAACAGAAGTCATAGAAATTATAAACATTGTAAGAAAAATTAAGAATGCTATTTATTGGATATCATTAGAATAAAAATGACTGAGATATGAATCAGTTTACTTGAAAATATGTCAATAAAATCTACCAAACTGAAATGCAAAGAAACCAAAAAAAATAAATAAAACAGACTGAATGCATTATCATAAACTGAGACATTATTTCAAACAGTATTCTAAACACTAATGGGAGCAACAAAAAAGAGATGAGAGATGTTAGAATAGTAGAAACATTGGAAGTAATGTTGCCTGAGATAATTAAAGCCAGATAGCCATCCAAAAAGCTAAAAAAGTTCCAAGGACACCCACAGGGATAAATAGTTTTAGTTAAGGACATAATTTACTTTTTATAGACCAAATTAATTTTTATGGTGAGATCAGGTGAGAATAGGAGACAGCTAATTCCTAGTTGGATTCACTGAGCATAAAACAGGATGGTGACAGTGCTTTCTTAACACTGAGGTCAGCTCTGATTTGATGTAATTGTAGGATTCATTTTTATTTGGTCAAATAATATGAGGAAACTCATTTATAAATAATCAAGTTATCAAAAAAGTATAATCATTGGTTTTAAGATTTCTTGCTGTTTTTTTCCCCTGTGATAATGTATAAATTGAGAACATATTTAAAAATACTGTTATTTTCATTAAAAATCACTATAGTTATTTATGTATATACACAATAATTATACTTAATTATCAGATTTATATTATTTGCAATTGTATTTACAACCATGTAAATACCAAAAGAATAAAATCATCATTTAAGCTTTTCTTCTTTGAACTGCCCTTTTTAATCTCAGCGCCATTGCTAAGAACTGAAAAAGAAATTGATTCCTCTCAGTCTTCACAGAATTTCAGGAAAGTTAAATCTTTATATATAAGTTTACCTATGGAAAAAAATAAGTTTTCTTGGTGGTTTTCATGTGTACTAATTATTCTGAAAGAACAGCAAAGGCAATGTTGTCTGAAACCCTTGTGTCAATGTTTACTTCTCTTCCTCAGGGTCCAGTGTCAGCTGGTCTTTTTGAAGAGAACATGCAGAAATATTTCATGATTTGGATGAAAGTCATTTCCCATACCTAAGTGAAGATAGAAACTTCTTCATTCTAAGAATCACACTTGTTGGAAACTGACTTACATAATGTCCTCAAGAAATGCTGGCTCTAGTTAATGATTGTAGTAACATGAGAGAAAAAAAAGAATTTCAGTGGATAATATTTGAGTAACATCCTATTAGTTTTCTGGTTTTTTTATTTTCAATTGTTTTTTGTCATCTTCTTGCCTAGAACAAGAGCCAGAAATTATTTTCACTAATAGCAATTTAGGTACACCGGGATAAAAGGAAACTTTGGACAATGGCCTGAAGTGCTCATTAGCCCCTTTTCCATCTGACAACCTGGGTGTGGAATAGTGTTCCTCCAGATGCTCTTGGAGTAAAGTTATTCTAACATGAAACTATTGGACACCTTATATGACCAAGCAGAACAGCCTCTACTGACTTCTGAATGAGACTGGCTCAGTACATTTAGAAGTGCTGATTCAGACTACAAGAATAATACTTCCTTTTGTCACATGCAAATAGGTGAGCTGGGACACAGTTTATTTGACAGAGCACATTGTCTTTGTAACTGACTTTTAATTTTTGTCTATAAATTGTTCAGGCTCTAAAATTGACACTGATACCACAAATAAGAGAGAAGTGAAATGATTGTAGAGGTGCATAATCAATAAATAATGAACTGTAATTATTTATTGGACAGTAAGTCAATAGGAGCAACTTGCACCCATTTCCATATTGTCACACACAGAACAGATAACCAGGCATAATCAATATAAAGCTAATTCCTACAGCCCCCCCATGGATGATTTCATAAATATTTATGTGCTCAATATATCAACTTGGCATGAACTCCTTCTGAACAAATTAGAAATGTTCTACACTGAACATTCTTGATAATTTTCTATAGACTACTTTTGGAATGAAAAAATGCACTGTTTATTTTATCCTAAAAAAAGCATACTAAAATATCCATGAACATTTCTTATTCACCTGTATGTGCCAAATTATTTTCAGATATTAAACTATTAAATATCAGAAAAATAATAGGCTGCCTGGAAACCTGAATGATAAGACATAAAGAAGGATATTTTTCAGACAGGAAAATATTTCTAATGAAAAGACAGGAAGATCTAACAAAATAATAAACAGTAAGTATACAATTACTTTTTTCAATTTTCTTGATGTTTTGATCAAATATTGAGTTATTTGATAAAACTTTAACAAATGGACTTTTAGGATTACAATAGAGAAGGATATAGTGACAGAACAACACCTACAAATGTCAGTAAAAGTTCACTGTGTGAGTCTTTCACATGATTATTGAAGTTATGTACACATGACAGATATAGAGATAGATAATATTAATTCCACTTATTATAATGCCTAGACAAGCCACCAGAGAATAGAGACACACCAAAAAAAAATAGTTTAATGTTTGTATCAAAGATAAACGTGAATACTGACATTAATTAATTGATTGTAAAACAATTCTTCAAAAAAGCAAAAAGGAACAAATTTATAGAAACAATATTGGTATTATTATCTTCATTTTATAGAAGTTATGCTGATACTAAATGAAATATAAAAATCTTGCCCATGATTAAATATCTATTTAGTATAAGTTTTGTAATTTCAAGATCTGATTGATTCTACTTGTCTTAAATCTTTAAACAATACTGAACAAACATTCTAATTACAATCACAGCTGAAGGATAGCACAGGTTTTGATGGGATATGTTTCACTATGTAAATGTTTATGCTAAAGAAATATCTCTAGATAAATATTTTTAAATGGAAATGACTACTAAGGTAACCTCTAAATTTTCTTTCATCTTTAATTTCATCTTTTCCATCTCTATAATTTTAATTCAAAATAGTTTTTTTAAATTTTTTTAAAGAGAGAGAGAGAGAATTTTTTAATATTTATTTTTCAGTTTTTGGTGGACACAACATCTTTTTTTTTTATTTTTATGTGTTGCTGAGGATCCAACCCAGTGCCCCCGTGCATGCCAGGTGAGTGCGTTACTGCTTGAGTCACATCCCCAGCCCTCAAAATATTTTTTTTTTATGAAGTGAATAGAAGACATCAAGGAGGAAATTAAAAAATTCTTAGAGATAAATGAAAACACAGACACAACATATCGGATTCTATGGGACACAATGAAAGCAGTTCTAAGAGGAAAATTCATTGCTTGGAGTTCATTCCTTAAAAAAAGAAAAAAACAAAAAATAAATGATCTCACACTTCATCTCAAAATCCTAGAAAAAGAAGAGCAAAACAACAGCAAAAGAAGTAGAAGGCAAGAAATAATTAAAATCAGAGCTGAAATCAATGAAATTGAAACAAAAGAAACAATTGAAAAAATTGACAAAACTAAAAGTTGGTTTTTTGAAAAAATAAATAAGATCGACAGACCTTTAGCCACGCTAACAAAGAGAAGAAGAGAGAGAACTCAAATTACCAGCATACGGGATGAAAAAGGCAATATCACAACAGACACTTCAGAAATACAGAAGATTATCAGAAATTATTTTGAATCCTTATACTCCAATAAAATAGAAGATAGTGAAGGCATCCATAAATTTCTTAAGTCATATGATCTGCCCAGATTGAGTCAGGAGGATATACACAACATAAACAGACCAATATCAATTGAGGAAATAGAAGAAGCCATCACAAGACTACGAACTAAGAAAAGCCCAGGACCGGATGTGTATACAGCACAGTTTTACAAAACTTTAAAGAGGAATTAATACCAATACTTTTCAAGCTATTTCAGGAAATAGAAAAAGAGGGAGAACTTCCAAATTCATTCTACTAGGCCAACATCACCCTGATTCCTAAACCAGACAAAGACACTTCAAAGAAAGACAACTACAGACCAATATCTCTAATGAACATAGATGCAAAAATCCTCAAGAAAATTTTGGCAACTCGGATACAGAAACATATCAAAAAGATCATGCATCATGATCAAGTAGGATTCATCCCTGGGATGCAAGGCTGGTTCAATATATGGAAATCAATAAATGTTATGCATCACATCAACAGACTTAAATATAAGAACCATATGATCATCTCGATAGATGCAGAAAAAGAATTCGACAAAGTACAGCATCCCTTTATGTTCAAAACTCTAGAAAAACTAGGGATAACAGGATCTTACCTCAATATTGTAAAAGCTATCTATGCTAAGCCTCAGGCTAGCATCATTCTGAACGGAGAAAAATTGAAGGCATTTCCTCTAAAATCTGGAACAAGACAGGGATGCCCTCTCTCACCACTTCTGTTCAACATAGTTCTCAAATCACTGGCCAGAGCAATTAGATAGACGAAAGAAATTAAAGGCATAAAAATAGGAAAAGAAGAACTTAAATTATCACTATTTGCAGGTGACATGATTCTATACCTAGCAGACCCAAAAGGGTCTACAAAGAAACTACTAGAGCTAATAAATGAATTCAGCAGTGGCAGGATATAAAATCAACATGTATAAATCAAAGGCATTCCTGTATATCAGTGACAAATCTTCTGAAATGGAAAGGAGGACAACCACTCCATTCACAATATCCTCAAAAAAAAAAAAAAAAAAAAAAAAAACAAAAAAAAACTTGGGAATCAACCTAACAAAAGAGGTGAAAGACTTATACTATGAAAACTACAGAACCCTAAAGAGAGAAATAGAAAAAGATCTTAGAAGATAGAAAAATATATCCTGTTCATGGATAGGCAGAACTAACATCATCAAAATGGCAATATTACCAAAAGTTCTCTATAGGTTTAATGCAATGCCAATCAAAAATCCCAATGGCATTTCTTGTAGAAATAGAGAAAGCAATCATGAAATTCATATGGAAAAATAAAAGACCCTGAATAGCAAAAACAATTCTAAGCAGAAAGTGTGAATCAGGAGGTATAGCGATACCAGACTTCAAACTATACTACAGAGCAGTAGTAACAAAAACAGCATGGTACTGGTACCAAAACAGGCAGTAGGACCAATGGTACAGAATAGAGGACACAGAGACCAATCCACAAAATTACAACTATCTTATATTTGATAAAGTGGCTAAAAGCATGCAATGGAGGAAGGATAGCATCTTCAACAAATGGTGCTGGGAAAACTGGAAATCCATATGCAACAAAATGAATCTGAATCCCTTTCTCTCACCATGCACAAAAGTTAACTCAAAATGGATCAAGGAGCTTGATATCAAATCAGAAACACTGCGTCTAATAGAAGAAAAAGTTGGCTCCGATCTACATATTGTGGGGTCGGGCTCCAAATTCCTCAATAGGACACCCATAGCACAAGAGTTAATAACTAGAATCAACAAATGGGACTTACTCAAACTAAAAAGTTTTTTTCTCAGCAAGAGAAACAATAAGAGAGGTAAATAGGGAGCCTACATTCTGGGAACAAATCTTTACTCCTCACACTTCAGATAGAGCCCTAATATCCAGAGTATACAAAGAACTCAAAAAATTAAACAATAAGAAATCAAATAACCCAATCAACAAATGAGCCAAGGACCTGAACAGACACTTCTCAGAAGAGGACATACAATCAATCAACAAGTACATGAAAAAATGCTCACCATCTCTAGCAGTCAGAGAAATGCAAATCAAAACCACCCTAAGATACCATCTCACTCCAGTAAGATTGGCAGCCATTATGAAGTCAAACAACAACGAGTGCTGGTGAGGATGTGGGGAAAAGGGTACACTTGTACATTGCTGGTGGGACTGCAAATTGGTGCGGCCAATTTTGAAAGCAGTCTGGAGAGTTCTTGGAAAGCTGGGAATGGAACCACCATTTGACCCCGCTATTCCCCTTCTCAGTCTATTCCCGAAAGATCTAAAAAGAGCATCCTACAGGGACACTGCTACATGGATGTTCATAGCAGCACAATTCACAATAGCTAGACTGTGGAACCAACCTAGATGCCCTTCAATAGATGAATGGATAAAAAAAATGTGGCATTAATACACAATGGAGTATTACTCTGCATTAAAAAAGACAAAATCATGGAATTTGCAGGGAAATGGATGGCATTAGAGCAGATTATGCTAAGTGAAGCTAGTCAATCCCTAAAAACCGAATGCCAAATGTCTTCTTTGATATAAGGAGAGCAACTAAGAACAGAGTAGGGAGGAAGAGCATGAGAAGAAGATTAACATTAAACAGGGATGAGGGGTGGGAGGGAAAGGGAGAGAGAAGGGT